>NW_015386732.1:781933-820439 GCF_001527695.2 Protobothrops mucrosquamatus | reverse complement strand
AATTATTTTTAATAAATAATAGCATTTCCAATGTAATATGTTGATGCATATCTAATTGCAATAGATCACAAAATGTGACTTGCTATATAGTTTCCAGTTACCTTCATTCTTTTCAGCTTTCCAAGAACCTAACTAGTAGACTGTATGCAGTACAGTGGTACTTTGGTACTCATCCTTAATTGGTTCCAGGAGGTGCAATGAGTACCAAAGATGATGAGTACCAAATAAATGTTTTCCATAAAGAATAATGTTGTGAGTTACAAGGCAGCTGACACTGATAAGTTCTAATTTGTGCGTTGAGTACCAAACAAACAATGAGTACTGGGACAAATTTTTCATGTCAAAATGTGTTAAGTACCAAATTTGATGAGTTTCAAAGCAGTTGAGTACCAAGGTACTACTGTATAATATTTACCCTATCTTCTTTCATTTATCCTAAATAATACTTCCATTCCTTTGCAATATTACCTGGACTTCAGTAAGGCATTTGATAAAGTAGATTCCAACCTACTACTTGATAAGATAGAAAAATGTGGGTTAGACAGCATCACCACCAGATGGATTCATTTGCTGGCTGACCACCGTACTCAGTGTGTGGTCCTCAATGGAACTCCATCTACATCGAGAGAAGTGTGTAATGGGGTGCCACAAGGCTCTGTTCTGGGCCCAGTGCTCTTCAAAATCTTCATCAATGATTTGGACGAGGGGATAGATGGGGAACTCATCAATTTTGCAGATGACACCAAGCTGGCAGGAATAGCCAACACTCCAGAAGATAGGCTTAAGATACAGGAGGATCTGGACAGACTTGAACACTGGGCGCTATCTAACAAAACAAAATTCAATGGTGAAAAAAATAAGGTTCTACATTTAGGCAAGAAAAATCAAATGTACAGGTATAGTATAGGTGGTACCTTGCTCAATCATAGTATCTGTGAGAGGGATCTTGGAGTCCTAGTGGACAATCACTTAAATATGAGCCAGCAGTGTGCTGCAGCTGCCAAAAAGGCCAACACAGTGCTAGGCTGCATTAACAGAGGGATAGAATCAAGATCACGTGTTAATTCATGTCAAGTGTTAATACCACTGTCATGTGTCTGAGTAATGAAACACTTAAAAGGACTTTCAGGCATGTTTTCTCCTAAAAGCATTTATTAATGTTAAAGCCACATCAGCACAGCATGGTGGAATGCTTAGGACTGATTCCCTTTCCGCTATGCATGTAATTCTAAACATTTCCCTCCCACCCTTTTTTGGGGTCATGGTTCACGTCTTCCAATCAACTTGGAAGATGTGATTTACATCCGGTTTCTTTTCCCCTTCTGCCTGGTTTAACTATAAAAATGCCAGACAGCTCTGCATATTGTCAAAGCAAGAATATACAGTATTTGCAGCGTTGACAACCACTTTACAATGCCTTAGTAAGGCCACACTTGGAATACTGCATCCAGTTTTGGTCACCACGATATAAAAAAGATGTTGAGACTCTAGAAAGAGTACAGAGAAGAACAACAAAGATGATTAGGGGACTGGAGGCTAAAACATATAAAGAACGGTTGCTGGAATTGGATATGTCTAGTCTAATGAAGAGAAGGATGAGGGGGGACATGATAGCAGTGTTCCAATATCTCAGGGGCTGCCACAAAGAAGAAGGAGTCAAGCTATTCTCCAAAGTGCCTGAAGGCAAGACAAGAAGCAATGGATGGAAACTAATCAAGGAGAGAAGCAACCTAGAACTAAGGAAAAACTTCCTGACAGTTAGAACAATTAACCAGTGGAACAACCTGCCTCCAGAAGCGGTGAACGCACCAACACTGGAATTTTTTAAGAAGAGACTGGACAGCCATTTGTCTGAAATGGTATAGGTTTCCTTCCTGAGCAGGGGCTGGACTAGATGACCTCCAAGGTCCCTTCCAACTTTATTATTATTATTATTATTATTATTATTATTATTATTATTATTATTATTATTATTATTATTATTATTATTATTATTATTATTATTATTATTATTATTATTATTATTTCTGTTCATTCAGTTATAATTTAATTATAAATCATTTTCTAATACTTAATAAACACCAATCCACTATTCTATTCCATATCAGTCATATTAACAGCATTATATATCAATATTCCATGTTAGGCATATTAAGATATATTGATATCACTCATACCTCTTTTTAAAATATATTTTGAGTTGTAGGAAGGTTTCATGTGTACCAGTATATAGTTGTGTATGTTTCTTTAACCTTTAAGCACTCCCAACATGCAAACATATAATTTAGCCCAAATCTTGTCTACTGAATCCTATCTACTGCTATCCAATGGACAATAGCTTTGTAAATAGCATATCTAAGCAAAAAAACAAAGCAGGTTTTATCTTTTCTTGAAAATATTACCACTTGGTTTTGCCTGGAACATCAGCTTGATCATTCAATGACAAAAAAATACTTTGCCAAGCAACTTTACCTTCAATATTCTCCTGCTTCTCTCAAATCATGCAAAGAAGGGTTCCCATACAAGTTCTTTCAAATATACTATATGAAATGCTATCTAAATGGCGTGCTTTGCTCTGCATCTTCATATTAATAATCCTCTGCTGTTCAAGCAACTTTACACAGTAGCATAATATTCACCTTTTATTTTAGTTGTGATTGTTTTGTAAACACAACACAAATTCTCTCATAGGATATTATTCTACATCAAGTCAGTAAACAATATTGAATCAAAGCCTATTTCTTCCATGAAGGTATCTTAAAATAGCACATTAACATAAAAGAAATATTTCTTCCTTTTCAGGTTCAGCTATAATGAATTATATAAGTTTAAAAGCATTAGATATTACTGCACATTTAAATGAACATCAGCATACCCAATTGAGGATTTATATCTACATTTTATTAGTCACATTGATGTAGGTCTGACATTCTATGCATTCAGCGTTATTAGCTACTGATTAATTGCTGGGATAACATATAGCAAAAATCATTGATATATTTATCAAGAATTTAGAACTAGATTCAGCCTATCTTAGTCACATGCTTACCTGGGTCTATACTATTGTTTTATACTTAGATGAAGTTGCAAGAAAAGTTTATCAGACTCAAACAAAAATTATTATATATCATGCTTCATATAAATTCATACATTTTAGTAATAGTAGAAGAGACTTCTAGATGAAGAACTCACATTTAAACCATGGACGTAGCATGTCATAATAACCTGAAAATAAGGGATCCTAGATTAATAGGTTATAATCAACAATTCTCTAAGTGGTTTTACTTTGAAAGTTTCTGTTATAGTTAGAGTTAAAACTAATATATTTGTGAAAGTATCCTTTATATGGATATTCAGATATGTAGAGTCCAGTGGTGAATAAAGATTAAAAAGAATTCCCCATGCATTTGTGTTAAATTCTAGCTAATTATAGACTTTTCCAGGAATAAAAAGGTGGGGTACGTTTAATTTAGAAGATTCATAAAGTGTATGTGAGATCCCTTCTGATTTGTTTTTCAGAAACAAAGTTAAGGTTACATTGTGCAGTGTTATATTTCTGCAATATCTGAAATGAACAAATTTCTATTACAATCCCCGTTTATCCTTGGGTGTAAACGGACTAATTTTCACCATTTTTTAACTGAAAAGGCAAAAACATCCAAAGATTTTCTGAACTGCCCAGAGAAATGGACTCTAAAATGGAATGGATGTATGCTATTTGCTAATTCTTGGTTGTGATTAAGTATGGACAAATCTATGTTTGCTTTTTATAACACTGATTCTTTTTTTTTAAGCAGACGTTCTTTCTGTCTTGATTCCACATTAGTGTGCAAATCGTCCAAAATCCATATGCAAATCCACACGGTTTTTGTCTATATCTAGCTTTTTTACTTAATATTTATTCATTGGCTCATTTTCCTCTTTGGACTACCCAATTTGTCCCCATTGAACATCTTGGTCCAAGAGTGAAACCAGGCAAAAGGTGGGGGGAGACAGAAAATAATCAGATATATTATGTTCTCTCCATGGTAGTCACTAAGAAAAGTTATCCTTCTAGATGGAAAAATTCAAAATGATGAGCTGTTAAGAGTGGAAGAGTGCAGGTTACGTCTGTACTGATTCTTTTCAGGGCTCAAATGGCAGGAGTACAGCACTAGAAAGATCAGCATGTGAAGAAAGTTAACAAGTCCCACTTCTCTCCTTAATAATTTTAGAAGATATATTCTATTTTCCAAGCTCCAGTTGGCTTGAACTATAACCAATAGTTATAGTTGATGATGATGTTGGAAACAGAACAGGAATTCTGGAATATGACATATAAAATATGTTCTCTTTCAAATCCACTGTTTTAATTAAAAAAAACTAAAATCAGATGTTTTGCACAAAAAAAGAAAGAAAGAAAGAAAGAAAGAGAGAGAGGGAGCGAGAGAGAGAGAAAGAAAGAAAGAAAGAAAGAAAGAAAGAAAGAAAGAAAGAAAGAAAGAAAGAAAGAAAGAAAGAAAGAAAGAAAGAAAGAAAGAAAGAAAGAAAGAAAGGCTCTCTTCTGTGACTGAGAATCAAAGTATTGTTATGGCTTTCAACCCATATGTAACATGAATAGAAAATTCCAAGTGCACATCAGTCAAGGCTCTTTAAAAAAACTGAAAACGAGCTACACAATTATGAGACATGCCTTTTGCTTCTCATCCAAAATATGCTATTCTTATACCCCTGTCATTTCTCTCACCATTTTAACTGTGTTACATATATTCCTCTCCTTTACACAACCAATTAGTTGTTTATTTAGCATCTGCAAGACTTGATAAATTATTATTCTATTTACTTCACTTCTTAAAAATTGGACTTACTGTAGCTTATCCTATTATCAGAAATTTCATCAAAAGAACTCCTATCTCTCAAGATGTCACTGAAAATCTCCCCACCATCTCCACAATGAAACAATGTTATTTCAAAACAGCAAGTCAGTGACCAACTTTCAGAAACCTGCTGTTATATTTCTGTTTTGCATTTCTACAATGGAGTTATCCCATGGACTTAGAAGTTTCCTGCCACTCAATGATACATCCATACATGATACTATTGTTAAATGCTAAGTGTTTTCTTCTCATCCTTGAGTAGGCAGAAAAGTATGCTAGAGTGTTCTGCATTGCCCTCAATACTAAACTTTATTCTTTCTCAGGAATGAGGATATAGGGTGGTACTGTCCTTTCAGTTTAAATGTGAAAAAAAAATAAGGAAAATTATTTGTGGAGTTCCCTAACAAAAGTCAACAGCTGGGAAAAATAAAAACCTCCATAAATTAATCTCTTAATGTAGAGCAGAAATAGGATTGGGCCTTTGGAGAGATGAATTTTGACCTAGCCTTGTCTTTGAATAAATCTTTTGAGTTTCTGTTCAAAGACTGTCCAGCTATGGGTAATATCCATAATACCTACCATTTTCAGATCGAGGTTTCCACCAGCATTAATGGCATATGCAAATATATTTCAATCAGGACAGAAGCAGCTTCATGATTTTTTAAATCTTCTGGTTTCACCAATTACAATGCACATTTCTGGAGAATTATTTGGATAATCTGACAATTGCTTGCCATATGTCATTATGTTTGATATCTCAAACAGTTGGGCACAGTTTATTTTAATTTAACAAGTTCACTGACAACTTTTTTGGCATAATATAGATTTAAGCCACTGATAAGTTCCAACAATTATATATCAACATGGTCAAGAATAGCATGGGACTAAACAATCTGGAATGGCAGAAATTCTCTTCACATTGTCTAACTTATATTTACAAAACTGATACTATGTCATTCTCCTATTTCCTATCATAATGAACATTACATCAAAACTAGAATTTTACTTTATGTCAGACTTGAGGCTGATCTAAAATATTAATGCAAGTAAAAGTCAAATCCAGAGTACATCCTTTATTAAGCATGATTGGTAGTGTATACATCAAACACGGTGCATTGTAATGTGATGTATTGATCTCTCTATATTAAAATATGTATACACAAAAAAGACAGAGCATTCTGCTGTACAATGATATATTCTTTTTTTATTCTTATTTTGGCCTTGACTACAATGACATACTAAATTTATTCTAAAACTTTATATTTGCTTAATAATTCTTTTATTATTCCTTAGAAATCATCAACAGATTTAAATTACTGATTTGAGTGAAAATATGTCTGGAAGCTGTACAGGTCTGGATGGGAAAGAACCAGCTTTAACTCAACTCAGACAAGACTGAGTGGTTTTTAAGGCCCCATATTTAGTGACTCATCATTATTTCTAGATGGGATGATATTGCTCCAGGCAGAATTGTTGCACAATCTAGGGTCCTCTTGTACTGACATCTCTTGAAGATCTGGTAGTTGCTATGCCCAGAACATCCTTTTCACAAAAACATCCTGTGTGCCAGTTACAGCCATTTCTAGTTTGGGAGACACTGCTCACAATCACTCATTCCTTAGCCTCAAATGGATTACTACAATTGACACTGCCCGACTGGACAACCTTCCAATGGACTACTGCAACTCTATATAATGCTGTCCTTGAAGACTTTCAGAAGCTTCAGCTAATTCAGAATGCAGCAGCATGTGCACATTGAGCATACCATGATATGTCCACATAACAGTATTATTACATGAGCTACACTGATTCTTGGTAAGCCTTTGTGTGCAAAATAAGCTGATTGCCGCTTTTAAAATCATACTTGGCATAGGACCAAATTAATTGTAGGACTACATATTTCTGGTGGGCATCAAATTGAGCAGAGTGTGCATGCTCTGGTCCCATCAGTGAAGCAGTGACACTTGGTTAGTCCTAAAGGTTTGCTTTCTTTGTACTGACTTTGTCTTATGAAACAACCTCTTCCTAAGATATGGACAGCCCTGACTCTGTTATCCTTCAAAAGACTGTGAAGATCTGGCTTTTCTCCCAGGCAGTGAAGCCAAGATGTTACTGGAATTCTGGCATCGGTGTTGTTATGCTTGATGTTCTTAATGAGAGATTAAGGGCCTCAACTTTTTCTTTGTAAATTTTCGATTATATATTTATTTTTATTAGCTTCCCAAGTTTCTTTGGTGAATGGGTGACCACATTAATTTTTTAATATAACAAACATCCGTTACATTTCTACACTAATGGGGAAAAAGACATGGGATTAAGAACCATCATAGTCTGGACCACTTTAATTTTCCAAGTTGTTTTTAAGGATGGGGCAACATAGATATGGTATAGCAATCAGACCTCTATGTCATGAAAACATAGCCACAAATATTATGTGAATTTCTGACTTAAGGATTTCACATCCCCCATTTGTGTCTCTAGCTACTCAAATAAGAATGGCATATGCTTGTTGAGCTTCAGTTCCATTTGTCCCATTATGTTAATAGTGAAGTAAGTTGGGAATTGCAATCCAATAATATCTTAATCAATTCACTAATGATAGTGTAGCATTTTGGATCCCTAGAATAGCCTATAAGGAACTAAACTATGTTGCAATATTAACAGATACTCAAAAAGCCCTCATACAGCAAACTCTATATCGAGAATATGGTGTGTTTATATCCATGCTAGATTTTGGTTCAGAACTGTCAGACTGTTCTTAAAACCAATTTCAAAAGGATATAGAAAATATAGGAAATTTATAAGTAACTGAACTTTTCACAAATTTGTGATTTGTATAATACCTTAGCAAACAAGTTTTGATATGAAGTGCATTTTTTAAAAAGATTATATGTAAAGAGCCACAAAATAAAACCTTAAAAAAGAGCTCTTCCATGGATTGTTGCACAATAAAACTACTGTAGCTTTCAAGATTATCTTGACTAAGCAAGACTGAGGGAAGAGGCAAACCATCCAAGACAAGGATAATCAATCATTTACCAACCAAATAAATACATGGTGTTGGCTACCAAAAGAAGAAGAGATATTCAAAGCAGTGAGGATCATTTACCATAAATTGACCTCAAGAATGCCAAATAAAAGCAGCAATCATAAAAACAAAAATTGTTATGTTTTTCTACTAACTTGTGGAAGAGGAGCTTGTACTGAGTCATTTCAGTTCCATATTGCATAACTCACTAGGAGTGATTTTACAACTGGCTGTTCTTGTTGTATGTGTAACAGCAGCAAAGTGTTTGCCCCTCATCATCAGTTGCAATCTGACAAGATGAGGCATATATTGCAGCTATCACCTCTTTGCTCCATTGACTTAGAAGACTGGCTCATTTCATGCACGCACATGCATGGTAATCTATCAGGTTCTCAATAGATGAGAAGATTTAGTACATATGTAACAGTAAAAGCATGTGCTTCCCTGTAGTTTCTCTCACAAGTGGCACTTGTTCATTCATGTGTGTACATCTTAATCAGCATTTCCTTCACAACTCAGTAGCTTAAGCTTCTGTCTAAGTCACAAGAACACCTGGACACCTACCAATACAAATTGATGACATTCATCTGTAGCAGTCAGAAATGTAAAGCTGTGAGGCAGCAAAATTATTTGAGTAAGATTCATCAACATGCTAAATATGACTTTGATGTTTATGGAACTAAATTTCATATGGAAAGTAATGTACTGTATATGAAAATCTATTTTACAGAAATTTTTGCACTCTTTGGAATACAGCAACTTTGAAGTCTTAAATATATAGAAATTGAAAACAAAACACTCAAAAATAGTTATTTTTTTTAAAGCAACTGCAAGCAAAGATTCATGGTAAGTAAATCATACAAGAAGACTACCCAGTCCAAGAAGTAAAAATATTCATCCAAAAACCACACAGATGCATATGACACCATATTCACAGCAGTTTCTCAGAGGGTCACTGCTTCAGCCATGGTACAGATCCACTCTGAGCTTTCGGTAACACAAATATCAAGACTCTAACTGCTGTAATTAAGTCCTGTGTGGTCTTGTTCCACCCATGACATGGAATCATGTCATTTTTCAAAGTGACAGGCATCTGATTACAGGACCTTTTCATGTCATGGACCCCATCATTAGGACAGTTCCGAATAACAGATAAAGTCTTGCCATTATCAGCTTTGTGGATTCAAATATCTATCTTAGGGCTTAACTTCTCAGTTTTTACTAACAAACGTGGACAGAAGAATGAAATGTCAGCTAGTTAGCTGTCAGAAGATAAAGGGATATCACATTAATAGGATCAGACTGTCTTTTCTGTTCCTATTAAGTTTCAGCCTAGCTAGACTATATTAAATCTGTTTACATCACATTTATCATACATTTAGGAGGAATCTATCTCAAATCCAGATTCCCTTAGCCCTAATATTTTCTAGAAGAAATTGTGAATTCCCCAATGAAGATTGCAATAAATTTATAAACCACTGAAGCAAATGTCAATTTATGTTAATCAAAAGTCATTAAAAATTTCAAAGCCACAAATTATACTTTCCAACAGTACCACCACAAGTAACAACAATTAGTGTATAACTAAGCAACTCCATTAGCTCTGACAATCCAAATAGGCATGTTTTCTAGATATGAGAATTCTGACTCTAGATTTTTTAAATCTAGAAATGCTGGAAGCTGATGGTTCCACTGATCTGCTAGTTAAATATGGAAATCAGCAGGAAGAAAATAATAATCATTGTTTTTAAAAAGGCCAAATCACCATAAAGTATCTTCTTTTTACAACCTCTTTACTTCTACCACTATCAAATGATGGCATTATTTTCTGCATTTGAGCAGAGAGACATAGAAAACTATAATATAAAGTTTAAAGTAGGATTAATGATATTTTTTAAAATTTCCTCAATTCCCTAAATAAATCTCCCCCAAAGTACAAAGTCTTGATTCTGCTATGTACTTCACTCACTTTGCATCAACTTTCCCTATTCACTACAGGACACAGCCAATGAAAAGATTTGGGCTGTATTCAGAGCCTTTGTTACAGGATAGGATAACCATGGAAAAATTCTACCTTGCACAGATAAAATCCACAAGTTAAATAAGGCACTGGTAATTCTGTCAGTGATCTGAAACAATTATATTGTAACCCCCAAATCACTGTTATTTTCACAATGTAAAATGTTCCAAATGAGGAAGTAATGCATTATTCTACAAAATATTAGCCAGTGCCAAACATGCTTTATGTATGCTGCTTTGTTGTTTTTGAACATTAAAAAGTAGATTAATTTCTTGGATTATGAATACTACTTTTTTCCAATTTTTCAAGTTCAGAATTGAAAATTGCCTTCATTTCATTTCTTTGCAACATAGAGTACTTACATAAATTGTATGATTAAATATTTAAAAAGCTAGAGCTGCTAACTGTTCAAAACTAAATGTGCTGCATAACAAGAATTAGATGTGATAATGAAGTTTCTACTGCTTAAAGGGGATATTGCTAACTGATGTGTGTAGTGAAAAAGATGTCCATGTAACCAGTACAAATACAAGCCATTACAGGTTTTTAACTAATTCTATTAAATGTTAGTTCAGGTCCTTCTGAAACCTTACTGAAAGCTAATTTGAGTTGAGTGTTACCTGAAATATCCTATTGGAAAGCCAACTAATGCAAGCATATGGTAATAAGATAGGAAGAACCCTAAAGGATCAGGGTAATGGCTCGTGTAAACCAGCTTTCTGTAACAAATTTACCAAAGTAGATGCATTCAGGATGCTTAGAAGCACAAACCAATTTTTCCATAGCTGCTTCCAAGGACCTGTATTATTTAAGATATGCTACTTTTGCTTCAGCTAATGAGACTAATACTCATTGATACACAATTCCATTTATATACTACTAAAACTTTGTCATGACCTTTTAGAAAGGTTGTTAAAATGTGAAAAGATGCATCATCGTGCAACAAATTTTGAACCAAGGAACTTCAAATGAGCTAACTTACAGAAAGTGTCCAAATCTAGGAGTATGACTCTGAGGGAATGAAATTTGGGGAAGTTGTGGTGGTTTCAAGCTGCTGCTGTAGTCATGTGATGGTCATTCTGAACATTCTATGATAGTTTCCCTGCCACTCTGGTAATGCTCCCTCCCCAGCCTGCAGCAAGGAATTGGCTCCTCATGTGGCCCTTAAAGAAGCGACAATTTTAAAGTACATGAAGAAAGGCTTGGATATTTTTACTGCTTGTTCAGGAACTCAAGGCACATATATAATGCTCCACCCTTCTATATTTCTTCACAACAATCCTGTGAGGTAGTAGGTTGGACTGAAAGTTACCAAGTGAGCTACTGTGATTGCAAATGGTGTAGAAAATGAATCTCTCTGATGTCAGTAAAATACATTAGCCACTATATCTTAGTCCTTGCCAATCCTGTTTGATTTTTCAACGGCTTCCTACTCTGAAACTAAGTGTACATCGGCCACTCCTTTGGCTGCCAGAGATCAGGTAGACCAGTCCCTCTCTAGTCCTCAGGACTCTAGTTTTAAATTTTCTCTCACAGCTTTGTACAACCCAATAGGGAAGTCAGTAGGGATTCTAAACTATTCTGAGTGAGAATAGCAATGTGCAACTTTGTGGTTAAACTAAACTAAGCTAAACTAAACTAAATTAAGCCAAACTAAACTAAACTAAGCTAAACTAAGCTAAACTAAACTAAACTAAACTAAACTAACTCCCTTTTTATGAACCTGTAATCCCAAAATAATAAAATAAAATCATCAACATAATTATGCTCATGGAAAGAGAGGGGAAATGTCATGGTCAAGAGATGACAACAAATGTTGTTGGGATGTATGAGAGAGAATTCCTAAACAAATAATTACAAAGCTAAATAATTATAACTAGATAACCTGTGATCCATTGAGTTATCCTTTCAGAGATATTTCGTTACCTAAACAGAGAAGTAGTGTAACCACAGGCAGATAGCTATCCTTTTAGTTTTAAAATTAAAAAAGAAAACATTTTATTAAAGAAGAAAGTTTCAAAAGCAGCAATTAATCTGGATTAAATAAACTAAATAACAACTGCTTAAATTGAATATACTGAAAAGAACCTTCTGAGATTTGAAACTCAGTTTTTAAACCAGCTTCATCAAAGATGAGATAATCCTTAGGCCCACTTAACCCTCTCTCCAATAAATGTTGGTGTTATTTCAAAAGTAGCATTACTTCCTAATTAATTTTTTTCATTGTTAAATTGGTAAAAAATTATATATTTGTTACACATTTTCTTCTTTAATAAAATGAAGTTTTAGGTAGGCATGGAATGTTGCAAGTACAGAAAGTTGAAGAAGAAAATAAGGACTTTGGAAGAATATCTAAAGGATAGTGAAGAAGCTGCACTGATGCTAGGAGATCAGGACCTACTGAGTACTGGAGAGACCAAAACTGGCTTACATGAAAGATCAAATGAACAATAAAAAAGAGATATGGCAAGGTAAACTATTACATGGCCATAAACAGTGGACCACTGTTCTGTGTTGTAAGAAGATTGCACAGACTGACTTTAAACAACGACATGACAAAGTAATAACAATGGTACAATGGATTATCTGCAAGAAATACCATTTGCCTACAAGCAAGAACTGGAGGATCACAAAATAGACAAAACAGTAGAAAATGAAGAAGTTAAAGTGATCTTGGACTGTAGAATTCACACAGACAAGCATCTGCCACATAACAATCCAGATGTAACTATTGTTGTTAAGAAAGACAAAAAAGTTTGGATAGTGGACATTGCAGTACCAGGAGATAGAAAAATAGAAAAGAAATAACTGGAGAAAATTACAAAATATAAAGATCTGCCACTAGAAGTAGAACATATGTGGCAAAAAATGCTCTGCTTCCATTGGCAGATCTTTATATTTTGTGATTTTTCTCCACTTATTTCTTTTCTATTTTGCTATCTCCAGGTACTGGAATGTTCACTATCCAAACCTTTTTGTCTTTCTTAACAACAAGTAGAACATTTGTGGCAAAAAAGAAAAAGAAAAAGTAAGGATAGTACCAACTTTAGTTTAATCTGAAAACATCTGGAACACCATTTGAATACCATCGGCATTGACAGAATCACCATCAGTCAGTCGCAAAAGGCAGCTTTAATTGGAACAGCTTACATCCTGTGACAAAACCTTTAACACCACAAACAACATCCTATAGAGGAAAAGGCATAGTTGTTTAGTGTTCAAGAAGATACAACAAGAAATAGTAAATTAGATTTTGTTACATATCACAAAACTTTCCTAGGAGTAAAAGCTGTTCAAACAAGGAAAAGACTGACTCAGGAAGTGCTGGACTCTCCTAAAACTGGAGATGATGATGATGATGATGATGATGATGATGATGATGATGATGATGATGATGATGATGATGATGATGATGATAATAATGTTTCAACAGAGGACGAATATCCATTTTCATGGATGCTGTTGAGCAGATTCCTGCACTAGTCAAGTGACTGTACTAGATAATTTCCAAAATGCCTTTCCACCATGGCTTCCATGACTCTATGATAACTTAACTTCAGCTATTTGAATAAAATTGACATTCATTGGACTATTGGGGTTATAATCATATGTAATTTGGTGTATCTGTGAAAGAAAAGCAAAATGGAACAATAACTGAAACAGATTAAGAACCGGCAGAAAAAAATCTTGTCTTCTAATTTTATTATTTCACTTTTAGTCTTTGACTGAACATCATCTTGCGCAAGCCATTTGTTCACTTATATAATCTGAAGCAGAATTACATAATTTGTCCACTTTTCTATCTAAACCAGACATGTCAAACTTGCGATGTCACGTGACGTCGTGCAACGTATCGGACCTTTTTTGCCATTGCCAGCAATGGGGTGGGCACGGCTCCGGTATAATGAAACCGGCCCGCGGGCCAGCAGTTTGACACCCCTGATCTAAATGGTTCCATTTTATAAGCAGAACCTGATATGCACCTTTCTAAGCTGCAGAAGCTGACATTGAAATGGCCCAGTAAGGTTTAATTTTTCAACTAGACTGTGTGTGGTTTTATTTCAGCAAATTATAAGCTGCATTGGCAAATATTTTGATTTTTTAACCCTTAAACTCCGTTTTTAAATTAAAAATATATCTTGTCATGCTTGATCTTGATCCCATGCTTGATCTTCTTTCTAAAGACCTGCAGGGTTATGGCCAGCTGTATATAGGAGCAAAGATGAGTCCAAATGGAAGGAGGTATATCTGGGTCCCATTAAATGATGATGCTTCATCTTTTTTCCACAGTACTCCTAGGACTTTTAAGACTTCCCTCTCTACTACTCCACATCTGCCATCTTTCTTTCCATCACCTGTCAGAATCTAAACTAACACCTACTTTCACTTCTTTAATCAGCAAAACAAAGTACAAACTATTTTGTTTGATTATCTGCATGGGTATGTGATGCAGTAGCAAGAAGTCAGGGCGAAAGATAACCTTAATACTCTAGGGATTGAATTTAGAACCTTCCATGTGTGGATTATGTTAAAGAGGGGATCATGTCCCTTCCATAATTGGTAAGATTTTATTAGCACTGAATAAAAAATATAGCTTCCCAGATGTGGTAAGAAAAGAACCACAAGTGATTCACAAGCATTCCACTCACTCTTCCTATGTAACTGCTAAAATGGACAGGTGTGCATGTTGTTTACCTTGAGAGGCAATATATCTCCCTACATTTATCTAAGCCACAATCATTTGGTAATTTTAAGCCCCAATAATAATTTTTAATTGGTGGCAGGAAAAATTGTTAATGACCATATGCCTTTTTTAGATATGAGTACCATTTTGAAAAAATAACTAATCTAAAAATATATAAGCAACCAAATTTATACCCAACTGTCATCTCTAACTGCAGAATATTTTAAAAAGTAGTAAAACTAATAATAATACAGAGAAGCATTAGTCTTGGATTATCTAGGAATATGGATTTGTCCAGCCATATACAGATGCAGAACCTGCTTTAATGCTCTTGGCCCATGTGGAGATTATTTGGAGGATCCCATCTGAAGACCCCAGTTGGGGGAAGGGGCTAGACTTTGGCCTAAATTTCACCATTAGCTTGTGCCATTTGCCAAATTAAATATAGCAAACTATTTTACTATCTCTCTTTAGTCAATAGGCAAGTCATTTACTTCAGGGCTCAATTGCACAGATGAGTTTATCAAATATCGACAACAGGGTTGGATAGGTGTGCAAGAGGAAGCCTAACTGAGACCCTGTGGTTGGCTGTGTTCTTGTACTAACTGAGGATTGAAAATTTCATGCCTGCTCCTTTTCAGTTCCGTATCAGTTGACAAAATGTTACATATATTTTAAAACTTTGTTTGGGCTCCCAGTAACTATCACTTCTTCCATAGTTTTCATTATTTGATCAAGACAAATTGGTTAAAGAACCAAAAGGGAGAGATCTGTGGTATTCGGTAACCTCATTAACCAATATAGGGCTTCTACACCATAGTCCATGTTATCAAAATAAATCTCCCACTTGTCAATAAATTGCATGAAATTACAAGCCGGCATGTTACACTCTCTCACTGTGTCAAATTACAGAGACAGAATAGCAGCACTTGAACACAATATCATGCTACCTATTGAGTGCTGTGGTGGACCATGTGAGGGGAGGAAGAACACATTTTATAAATCCTTCTTTGAGATCTGCCTCTTTTCTGATAACACTCCTTTCAGAATTCCTATTATTAGAAAAGAAAATGTAGTTACCTACAGCATCCTATTGGAAGTAGGGTAATTTTCTTCTCACGTCCTTAATCAATACTTCGGCAATGTTTTGTTCTCTTCTCAGAACAGCTTTACTGCTGTACTAAGATATAATGGAGAAAATTTTCAACCGAGGCAACAGAGATAGACTTCCCTGAGTGCTGATTTTAATCAGAACAAAAAGAAAAGTGATGGAAAGGCAAAGGACTTTTTTTCTAAAATATTTTTATTGCTAGAAGAGCAGCAATTTTATATCTCAGTTTATTATGAACTCAGGGAGCACTATTATGTGGGGGATAAAAGAAGGTCTTTATAACACCTCAGTACTAGTTGTTCTTTATCTGGCTTCTCAGGACACACAGAAACAAAAAGAGGTTACATGGTCTTCCACAGCTCTGTATGTTTTTATTGCAATCATGAAAACTCTACAGCACCCTTGCACTGCAAATCCCATTTAGATGTGTGTGAATATCCTGGCACCAATACAAAAGGGCTGGATTTGTGGTGCAATAGCTTTAATCAGACTCACCTGATTCCCCTGAAGCCCCATGGCAGTTTTATAACCAAAACACCCTCCAGGCACACGTAGACTCTTACCCACCTAGTTCAGTCTCAAGGCTGGCCTGGAGATCTAGAACAATCAAGAACGCCTGCCCACCATGCATAATGCAACATTTTATGTGATAGCTCTGAAGTATTACTTTTCCCATATACTTTTTAAACTTCTGATAAGGCTTAAGTATTCATAGTGGAACAAAGGATGACAAATGACAAAAAATCTGGCACAGACACTATCCCTTTTCTATGTGACTTTTACTGTTGCACACAATTATATGCAGAGGACCAGTTGTACTGTGGTTCACTGACACACATTTTGTCAGTTTAGACAGACTCTCTTGTTGCTTTGGGCACATATGCTCAAACCTCCTGGTACTTTTCCAATTGAGAGCCATTATCATATCAAATCCACATGGGACCATCTTTTTTTTTATTGACCCACTGTGTTAGTCCCTTGTCAAATCTACTTAAAATTGTCTATTCTGTGTTTTTCCACATGCTGCATAAATTGAACTCAGAGCAAACCCTTCTACGGTCTTTTTTGAGTGGGACTTATATACACCTTCTTTCCTATATATCCATTATGCCTTCACACAAAGTATGTAAATATATTTGTGAATATAAACCCCAATTAATTATATTATCTATATGATAGTTACATATTAATATTAGTAGCAATGTCATTCTACCTTTTCACACTTTCTTGCACAGCTCTGAAATTTAGCATTTCCATTATTTTATCAGTGTTCAAGGCTGAAGCCTATTTTTCTTATTTCATGTCAGTTTACCTGTAACTGGAATATAGTTGATTTTCTGCAACAACACAGAGCTTATAGGTGGTTCATTGTCTTATTGGTGGAAATGCACCCTGCTGCTTTTCACTTGAGCCAGCAGTGTGTTGCAGTTGCCAAAAAAGCCAACACAGTGCTAGGCTGCATTAACAGAGGGATAGAATCAAGATCACATCAAGTGTTAATACCACTTTACAATGCCTTGGTAAGGCCACACTTGGAATACTGCATCCGGTTTTGGTCACCATGATGTAAAAAAGATGTTGAGACTCTAGAAAGAGTACAGAGAAGAGCAACAAAGATGATCAGGGGACTGGAGGCTAAAACATATAAGGAACGGTTGCTGGAATTGGGTATGTCTCGTCTAATGAAGAGAAGGATGAGGGGGGACATGATAGCCGTGTTCCAATACCTCAAGGGCTACCACAAAGAGGAGGGAGTCAAGCTATTCTCCAAAGCACCTGAACACAAGACAAAAAGAAATGAATGGAAACTAACCAAAGAGAGAAGCAACCTAGAACTAAGGGCAAATTTTCTGACAGTTAGAACAATTAATCAGTGGAACAACCTGTCTCCAGAAGCTGTGAATGCTCCAACACTGGAAGATTTTAAGAAGAGACTGGACAGCCATTTGTCTGAAATGGTATAGGTTTCCTTCCTGAGCAGGGGCTGGATTAGATGACCTCCAAGGTCCCTTCCAACTTTATTATTATTACGTGCCACTTCCACTACTACCAATCCACATCATAACAGCATGTATTCTTCATTATGTTGTAGTCATTGTTCAGTCACTAAGTCATGTTTGATTCTTTGTGACCTCCTACACCAGGGGTGTCAAACTGCTGGCCCATGGGCCAGATGTGTCATGCCAAAGCCACGCCCACCCGAGCTCCTGCAATAGGAAAAAAGTTGCAATATACCATGACACATCACGTGACGTGGTGAGTTTGACACCCCTGCCCTAGACCATAGCACACTAGCCCTCCCTGTCCTCCACTGTGCCCCAGAATTTGCCCAAATTCATGTTCATTGTGTCAGTCACACTATCTATTTCATTCCCTGCTTTCCCCTTCTCCTTTTGCCTTCAATCTTTCCTAACATCAGAGTCTTTTTCAATGAGTCTACTCTTCGCATTAGATGGCCAAAGTATTTGTGCTTCAGTTTCGGTATCTGTCCTTCCAAAGAATAGTCAGGGTTGATTTCCTTTAGAAATTCTTGGCTATTTCCATTGAGAAAAGCATGTGATGGCACAAATGTCAACATGCCATCCCTTTTCCTTCACAGATTGCTTTAGGATTTTAGATGCAGGCAAAAGGCAAGTGTGCAGCCAGAGATTCCTCATAGCAGCTATTAAGATTTTTTTTATAGTTGTTAAACAGTCAGATAAACTTATGGGCTGTAAAACTCTGGATAAACACTGTGGGAGCAAACATAAAGACATCTTGAAAGAATTTGGCAGAGTTGTCTCCTCACAATCCAAAAGTTCTTGGTAGGAATTATTTAATCTTGCAGTGGATTTCAAACTTTCAGGCCTCAAAACACCTATTCACTGAACAAAAAAATCTCAGCACCTTTGATTGAAGAGTGGGGCTTTGGTTGACAAGCCTCACTATTTCCACTTCACCTTAGAAAAATTATTGTGGATGCCCTAAGTGTAGATAGAGGTGGATGGCTGAGGTTATTAAAGGATTGTATTTCTTTTTTCCCATAGTCCCTTACAAAATTTTAAAACTCTTTACAAGTGTCTAAAAAAAAATATCCACAGAAGATAAAGTCCCTTGAAGAGAAGGTGGTTCTCCCCCCCCCATTTAGTCTTTTGCAGAAAGCACACACCCCCATTCAGTTTCACAAAGCCCATTCAAGTCCTATTGTTGAGCAGGCCATAAGGAGACAGAACAAATGGAGTGGTTGGCAAACTAAACTGGATTGAGACTGGCTATTAAGGATTTGCTGCTAGTTTGAGAGCTGAGGCAAGATTTTCAGAAGTGGAACCTGGTGCATTGATAAAATGGAAGAGAAGGTGCTGGAATTATAGCAAAACATATTTCAAATGACTTAGGGGAATTAGCTGAAGTTAGGAAACTTTAGAAACACAAGAACATAAGAACTAGTCTGTTGGATTATAATCAAATCCTACCAAGTCCAGTGGACCCTTTTTCTGTAACAGTCAGCCAGAAGTTCCAACTGTTGCCCTTATTTCCAATGCCTCTTTGTGATTTTCAGTCAACCATTATGGAAAACAGGATGCTAAATTAGATAGGGTCTTTGTCTTATCTAGCAGACTTCTTGTTCATATTATATGCATCACTTGAAACTGGTAGAGGAAATGTGTGGGCTAGCAGTACATGGAGTACCCTCCACATGGTTAGGCATAGATGGCTATTCCTTAAGTGCTTTATTTATGTTAGTACTGTGCAGTATTACATTATTTCACAATATTCTGCCAACTTCTCTCAAGGTTTTCACCTTCTTTTAACTAAAATAATGTTTAAAAATACAATAAAATCTATGCACTTATTCTTGTGAATTATGTGTATAAATTCTTGCAATTTGTGTATAAATTTTGTAAATTTGGGAGTTGTGATAGGGGAAGAGAAGGAAGCATCTCAGAAACAAATAAAGGCAACTATATAATAACCACAAGGAAGGAAAGAAAGCAAACACATTCTACAAATTGGATGCAATATGTATCAATCATTCAAAATATACAAAAACAACTAACTTGAAGTGAATAATTGTTACTAGGACTGACACAAAGATATGATGATGATACAAAGAGAGAATCAGTACAAAGGCCCTACTATAATATTAAAACCCAAAATTGTCCTTCAATTTATGTAATTATATCAGTATATATAAATAAGTGTAGGTCCTCATTATTAGGCATATTTAAGTCAGGAGCATGTGGCTCTGGAAGCCAATCCATACTCAGACACTGAACTGTCATTCTCCCCTCAACATAAGTACAGCAAAATCATAGCTTCTTCTTGTGGCACCAGTCAGGGAGCAGCTGTGTCTCTTAAATCATCCACCCAGGTCTTTACTTCTGTGTGGGTGGTAGAAAGAGAGGAGAATGACAGAGCCAGCAAGGAGTGCCAAGGAATTTAGGAGTAGTAGCCTGGGTCATGCACATAACAGGAAATGGCTTGCACTGCCCACAAGAGAAGACCTGTCCTCACTGTCATTTCAGATTCCCCACGATTACAAAGTTCAGTAGAAAATGATGACCACTAAGTCTAGCCCAATGTTTCCCAACTTTGGCAGCTTTCAAATATGTGGATTCCAACCCCCAGAATTCCCTAACAACCTGGCTGGGGAATTCTGGAAGTTTGAGTCCATACAAGTGACAACTGCCAAGGTTGAGAAACACAGGGCTAGCCTAGCCCCTAGAAGAAGTGAAAAATTATCAAGCATATTGGAACAAAGGTAAAATAATATCCAAATGATTATGCAGGATCTGTGCCCACTAGTGCATGAAACAATTTCAAGAGTTTGCAATTTCACGACTAGAAGACTGCTGTTTGATTTTTGTGGTAGTATCATAGCATGCACTGAGGGAAGCCATTCCTTTAGATCTGTCTTTAATGAGTAATAGGCTAGATTATACATCAGAGACTGGCTTGTATGTTCAAACCGCAAAACCCAGTGGCAACATAAACATGTATATATGTCAGTCTTCCAAGTTCACAATTTGTTGGTGAGGATCTAACATTGCCAAAATGTGTGAGAAGAGTTGGGGGATTTCACTGCTGGCAAGAATATATTTAGAAATGACTCCTTTGTCAATTCACCAGAGTGAGTAGCTGGAGAAAGGAATTGCACAATCCATCATCAGGGTTAGCTCAAAATATGTTGCTGGCTGGATTGAAGGATAAGACCTTGCTCTCATCCCACCTTGTTTGGAACCCAGCTGGCAATTGAATTTGTCAAACATATTGGCAAAAATACCTAACTTTGAGGTTGCCAAGCAGCCCATATTGCATACCTAGTTGGACTTATTCTACGTAAAGGTAAATTCTGCCTTGCCAATCATGCAATATGCATTTATTTTCTACTGATCAAGTTAGAAATCATTTTTACTCACCTGATGTGAAAAGCCTTTTTTTCCTGATTGGATGAAAGTGAGCAACAGAACTTTGGAAAGATTTTGAGTTAAGATTTGATTAACATAATGTAAGTTTTCAGCACAAACTAACTGAGGTGTAGCACTTTTCTCCCACAAGAAATGCAATTCAGTGTGAGCTGTTTCCTAAAGGAAAAGCACATGTGAGAATTTAGATTATTTTGTCTAGCACAGCTGCTGCTTGTACTGCAAAACGAGAGCTGCAACTGATGACAAGGTAGTATGGAACTTGACACCTCTTCTGGCATGCACCCAAGAACACAGAATGTTTTAGATGGCCTGTGGTATGTGATACATTTCTTAATTGTTGATCACACATAATTAGGACAATGAAAGCTTAGTTTAATGAAAGCGGTTAGGTTAAACCAATGGGCTTTACTATACTTGGACAGATTTTGTTAGTCTTGGAATGTGACTCTGCAGAATAACATTTTATAAACAGGACTAAATAGCATCTTCTCTTCACAAGCTATCAACCTAGAATTATGGCTGACACCCCAAGCCACAGTAAATGTTGTACGCTGAATAAATGTCAAGTAATCCAAAGGGTATATCATGCTTAAAATAAACTTTTCTCCTTAAAGATATTAAAGTCAAAACTTGCATGGAAATGTCAGCCAGGCAAAGAAATAATTATCTCATACTTTGGCTAAACATTTTCTACTGATTTGTATTGACTTAGGCTGCAATTCTACATACATGCTGTAATAAATCCAGCAGGCTCCAATGGGACTTACTTCTGAGTAGACATACACAGCATATTTCTTTGATCCTAATAAGACTTTGTTGTTATTTTTATTATGATGGATGGCCCAATCATAATTAAAGTTATATTAAAGCATGCTAAAATTTATAAGATTAAAAGTCTTAGTAATAAGCAATACATATCTACTGGTATACATAATATATAGAAAGGTTCAACACAGTAAAAACAACAACAACCCAAAGTTGTTCCCTGGAATAATTAAAAGAAATATTCAGGTGATAGTGATGTATTAAACATCATAATTCTGTAGCCTTGCAGCAGTAAGAAAGTGTTTTGAGTCTCAGTTGAAGGACTCTGAACCAATGTAATTGAATTGTGGGCTAATGCTGCACAACCTTTTCAGAGTGATGCCTACACATCCTTTTAATGTGATATGGGGCTACAACTCAGCAGGACCAGAGTGGGTGTGACAAAGGTAAAAAATAAGTTTGACAGAGGTAGAAAATTTTAAAGGAATACATAAAATTATTTCCGTGTATTTTTTTTTAATATTCTTGGTTAAGAGATGAAAACAGTTTATCCTGCCTACAAAGCAGGGGGGGGGGGGGAATCACACGTGGACTTACCAAGAAAAATGTTACTATATGGGGAAAAGACCTCTGGACTCAGCATATGTCCCTATCCATATAAGTGATTTTATTGTTCCTATCCACTACTAGCCCTCCCTTCTCCTTGTCTACATGCTTATATGTTTAAAGCTAAGCTTCATTTATTTAAAACTTTATAGGATGAGGCACAATCACCCAATAGAAGAATTGGAGACATCATATAAATCAACAAAAAAGAAATGTCTGTATATCCATAAGGACCTAAAACTACACACTTTACCTGCTGTTGTTGGCCATAAGAAGTAAACTTAAGTACTTTACTTATAAATAATATCAAATGTTCTGTTGATACTTTGGAGTACAAGATCATTTTACATTTCTATTACTCGCTGTCTTTTGAATTATCAATTGAATCCTACATTCTTCCCAATAACACAGTGGGAATTAATCTCTCAGTAGGACTGCAGACTAAGACATTTTTGTATCTAGACGTTTGTTCATGTCAATAAATTTCTGTTCGGTTATTCAAATAATCCTTTCTTAAATGGAATAATAAGTGAGCAAATATTCCATATGGGAAACAAAGTGCTATGGTTTCAGTGTATTAAAAGAAATGTGCATAGAGAATAAAGATTATTCTTTTCATCCACTATACGCTTCCTGAGGCATTTTGCTCTTTAAATTTGTTCTAATATTATCAGAATTGATTTTTAGTCTCTGTAGTCCCAGAGGTGCTGCCTTTGGTGAAGCTTTTGTTGGGTGGCTGTGATGAAGCATCAGCTTGCAGGACAGTTGCTCTACTTGCAATTAAATTCTTAAATTCAGGGCACTGCTTTCCTCAGAAAAGCTAAATATAGATATATGGCATTTTCTAGATGTCCCAATTTGACATATGTTTGTGTGTATCTCTGTGTGGTACGATAAGAAATAAAGGAAGTTCAGACATATTAATTTATAGATTTTGAAATATAAATTTTATTTTATGGATTTTCTCTAGAATTTGAAAATTGTTGAAAACTTTTAACTGAGGTCAGTTAAAAGCCACAGTCCTGTCACTGGCAGAAAGAGGACAACTTAAACAATGGAGTTAAATTGTTTTACATGCAGGTCCAGCTCCTGAAATCTCTAGTTACAAGTAGCAGATAATATGAAAGGTGTTGTATAGTAGATAACTCTGGGCTGGTACAGACATTCTCAAAGTATTGGTCTTCACCCACTTTGGTAGACAGGAAACAAATTTGAAGGGACATGCTTGGTCCTGCTTGCATGGACATGGGTAGCCTTTGCTGAGTTTCTGGTAGGCCACATGTGGGATCTAAGTCTTTAGTGGCCTTTGTGCTTATAGAAACAATTCATGCAATAGCCTTAATTTGTTCTTTAGTAACCCAAGGAAACCTGGCCAGGATCAAGGTTCACTCTCTACTTAGCCTTTTTTCCCCCCAAGAGCAGTTTTTGGGGTCTTCTTCATGAGGGGTGCTACTATGAATCTTGGAACCTGATACACTTACTTAATTTTATTCAGTTATTTATGTATCATGATGTAATACCATTACTCTGTGAGCTGTACTGGCTAATAGTTTGTTTCCAGATACTATTTAAGTATTTGGAATTAAGATTGCCAGGAGAAATATCAACAACCTAAGATATGCAGATGATACCACTCTAATGGCAGAAAGTGAAGAGGAACTAAAGAGCCTCTTGATGTGGGTAAAGAAGGAGAGTGCAAAAGTTGACTTGAAACTCAACATTAAGAAAACCAAGATCATGGCATCCGGCCCTCTCAATTCCTGGCAAATAGATGGGGAAGAAATGGAGGTAGTGACAGATTTTATTTTCCTGGGCTCCAAGATCACCGCAGATGGGGACTGCAGCCAAGAAATTAAAAGATGCTTGCTCCTGGGGAGGACAGCTATGGCAAATCTAGACAGCATACTAAAAAGCAGAGACATCACCCTGCCAACAAAAGTGCGTATAGTCAAGGCCATGGTTTTCCCAATTGCAATGTATGGCTGTGAAAGTTGGACCATAAGAAAGGCTGAGCGCCAAAGAATTGAGGCCTTTGAACTATGGTGCTGGAGAAGACTCCTGCGAGTCCCTTGGACTGCAAGGCATTCAAACTGGTCAGTCCTAGAAAAGATCAACCCCAACTGCTCTTTAGAAGGCCAGATCCTGAAGTTAAAACTCAAATACTTTGGCCACCTAATGAGAAGGAAGGACTCACTGGAGAAGAGCCTGATGCTGGGAAAGATTGAGGGCAACAGAAGAAGGGGACAACAGAGAATGAAGTGGCTGGATGGAGTCACTGAAGCAGTAGGTGTGAGTTTAAATGGACTCCAGAAGATGGTAGAGGACAGGAAGACTTGGAGGAATGTTATTATGGGGTCACGATGGGTCAGACACGACTTTGCAACTAACAACAACAAAAACATTTAAGGTGCTGGTTGTCACCATTAAAGCTCTACATGGCTTGGGATCAGATTGTCTAAGGGACTGTTCTTTTCCAAGTTTCTACACATCCAATCAGATCCAACAGATTTGGCATGTTACAGATCCTGTCAGCCAAACAGTGGCAGCTAGCAAAAACTAGAATATGTTTGTTTGTTTTGCTGTAGCCCCTGCCTTATGGAATATTGTCCACTCAGAGATTAAAATGTCCCCAGTCCTGTTAGATTTTTGCAAAGCTTAAAAAACTTGGCTATGTATCCAGGCCTTGGGCGTGGAATGTGTTAAAGGTCCACTTTCTTGGCTTTACTATTAGTTGATTAATCATCATGGCTGCTGTTTGTACTTATTTATTTTGGGGATGTTTTTATTGTTTTAATGTCTTTTAAATTGTCTTAGTTGTTGTATAACTTTAGAATTGTAAGCCACCCAGAGTCACTTGGTTGAGTTGGGTGGCTATAGAAATTGAATGAATGAATGAATGAATGAATGAATGAATGAATGAATGAATGAAGAACAACAACAATACCCTCAAGGAAGAATCCAAGAAGAATGGTGGAATAGGGGCAAGGTGAAATGAGGCAAGAGAGCCTCAGTCCTGGCAATCCTAAATAACTATATCAGAAATTCAAACACAGAAGTAGCATAATACTAATCTTTTATTTACTTAATTTATAAGGTGCCTTTGCAAACAATGACAAACTATTTAAGATAGCCAATTGACAGTTCATCAATTCTGACTGCAATTGTTAGGTGAATCATTGCACATCATTAAGCATCACATAACATGACCACATTGTGACTTTCTGCCAACTTTCCCATTGATTTTGCTTGTTTTTAGTGTCATAGTAACTGATCAGTCACTGAACAAACAGTTAAATGAGGACTAGCTATATAGTCCTCACTATGAACTGTTGTAGCACAGTGATTAGAATGCAGTATTTCAGGCTAACTCTACCCACAGCCAAGAGTTCAATCCTGATTGTCTCAAGGTGACTCAGCCTTCCATCCTTCCAAGGTCTGTAAAATGAGGAGCCAGATTGTTGGGAGCAATATGCTGTCACTCTAAACCACTCAGAGAATGCTATAAAGCACTATGCTATAGCACTATAAGTCTAAGTGCTATTGCTATAGTCCAGGATGTCAAACTGCTGGCCCGCAGGCCAGATGCATCATAGCGAAACCGCGCCCACCCCATTGCCGGCAATGGCAAAAAAAGTTGCGATACGTCGCGACATGTCAAGTGACATTGCAAGTTTGACACTCCTGCTATAGTCAATCTCAATAAAAGTAGTTTTAGCCTTTGGATGGAGTTGATCTCCTGATCTGGCCTACTTAATGGGAACGACATTTTTAAGGCAGCTTACAATTTCGGACAACATACCCATAAAAATATAACATATAAAAAATAAAACCAGAAATTAAAATGCAAAAACTATAATGACTGATTATTAAAGGACTGACAAAAGAATACATTTTTGCATGCTTCCTAAAGCAAAACGAGTGGGATTGGGAGGCCAATTGAATGCCTGCAGAAGGCATTCAGTATTTTGCAACCAATGTAATAGAAGGTCCGCTTCTCCATCCTCTTCTGGAATAAGGGTGAAATTTGATTTCTTTTTCTTTTTTTAGCAGAAAATTCTTTCTTTGCAAATCTAAGCAAGGTTGTAAGTGGTAGTCCCTCAGGTAATTACCAATCTATTGTTCATCACAAAGTGATCTGTTAAATCTTGAGCTAACTTCAGCACATTCTGAGAAAATATTATTGGCTTTGATGGGAAAATGGGAAAAAATGATTTTAACAAGGAAGTCTCTCATAAAAAGAAAAAGTGAATTCTATGTGTATATTTCTTTTCTACCTTATATTTAAGCATGGCATTTTAACAAGAATTTTGTTTTCTAGCTCATTTGAGCAAAAAGCCCAGGTCTACTTTGGGGAGTTAATAATCCTAAACTGTACACCAGATCACATAGGGAAAGGGAAAGCAAAAAGAAGAAAACTTCCTATCTGTTTTATAAGATAGCCAACATTCTGACCTTCTGTGATAGGTTCAGGTCTTTAATTATGCCCTTCCAGCATGCTCATGCTTGCAAATACATATAACATATGCATATATTATTCCATGTCGTATATACAGATTATAACAATAATAAATAAGAAACATAAGAGGAAAAGGAAAGCAGCAATAGAAAACTATAACAATTTCCTTGCTTATATCAATGGCACAAAATAAACCTAATTTTCAAACTCTCTCTTCACTTTTGGGTGCCTGGATTAGGATTTGACAGTGTACTGCCTTTATCAAATTCCTATTTAATAATATTCTCTAAATCAGGACTATAATTTCAAGCAAGGCTTCTGTACTGGAAAAAAAGACACTCTTCATGAGATGGACGACTATACTAAATAAATAAATTAGATAGATAGATAGATAGATAGATAGATAGATAGATAGATAGATAGATAGATAGATAGATAGATAGATAGATAGATAGATAAATAATAGAATTATTAGCAAGGTATGCAATCTATGTTCCTCCAAGAAAACATGATTCACAGCAACAATTCCACTGATTTATAGTAGCATGTGAGGATAAGTTAAATTACGAATTCCAGTATCAATATCTAATTTTATGAAGCAAATTTGGAGAAGTACCTATTTCTCTGTTGTTGTTTTACCTGCAGTCATCACCTTGCCATTTAAGTTTTGGCAATCAAATTCCATCATGCAGATGTTTCCTGAAGACTCAACACATGCTGACCACAGCAGTTGCCTGCACGTGGAGGGAGGAAATGGTAACAGGAGGGGGGGGGAGGAACTATAAAGACTAATGATTAAAGAAAAACCACCAAGAAAACAAAAGAAAATTTACAATAAGCTTTACCATAAGTCCTATGCATTGTATCACATCTGACATTTTATTTGTCTTGATTTTAAAAAGGCAGGGTGGGGAGAATTCAAAGAACAATCCATCAATCAACTGAAGGCAAATTAATATTAGGACAGGAATATTTCATCTGTTAAGCAACCCTATTTTCAAAATGTCTGTAAATTTTCCTGAATACCTGAGTGAAATGCCTGGTATATCTGCCCAGTTACATAGTATTGGAAAAGTATGTTGCTGCCATTAACCAAGTCCTTTTATGTCCAAGTTTTCTGGTATACTGAGATCTTTCTAAATTCTCATAAATTTAAATTCTAATCCAAAGAACACAATGTGCAGTAGCAATATGCTACCACATGTAAGGCTCTTCCATTCTGATGAAAGAGAAAAGATGGGTTTATTTCTCCCTTCTCAAAAACAAAAGACTCAGCACTGGTGGAGTTAAAGAAACAAACAAACAAAAAACCTGCAGTGACCATTCAAGAAAGCTGCTGTCTAGATGTAGGGTCTCAGTCTAAAATTTATCCAACCAGCATGGTAGTTTCACAAGTTAAAAGAGCTTACATTTGTTTCTCCTGACTTTCCTTTGCATGTTCATCCAAGACTTTTTTTTCAGTGTTCTTCATATCTAATTTGAATTTTCACTGTTCTGAATAATTTGAACTCATCCCAAACCTGCCTGTTTCACTACTGTCTTCTGACCACAGAATAGCTTTAGTAGTAAAAATCCCAATTTACTTTTTTTCCACTCTCATTTTGACAGTCCATTTCATTTCTACTTCTGACTGAGCAGAGCTCTCATGAGTACATATCACCCAAAAAAAAATGCTGTTAAGAGACTTGCAGGTTGCTGAATCACAGTTTTATGCGGTTTAGGAAATAGCTGCGGTCTTACTTCCTCCCTGAAAGAAGCAGCTGGAGAGGAGACAATGTAAATCACATAAAAAGCTTTAGCTGTAGAAGTTGCTGGGCAGAATATTTGGGGGAAACTAAAAGTGTCTCCTGGACAACCGTATGAAACTTTGCCTTTGCCTTTGAAGCTATATTCAGTGCATTAGTTGACATTCTAAATATACATGTGAGCTTTACTAAAGAAATATAGTAGAGTTTTGAACCATTGACATTTGCAGACCATTATCCAAACTCCCCAATTTGGTCCTTTAATGGGTCATCAATCTGTAAAATGTCCTACCCTTTTATACCACATGAACTCTAGAATTTGATGAAGAATTTTGCTAAATCCTTATTGGCAGTTATGTAATGTATATAATCAGGGCTTTTTTTTCTCATAGAACGCCCAGAACGGAGTTCCAGCACCTTTTTTGGATGGAACCTTGTAGGGTAGGCAAGGCGGGTTGTATAACGTGTGTGAGTTCTGGCACCTTTTTTTTATATATATACAAAAAAAGCACTGTATATAATAACTATTCTATTGTAAATAACATGAAATTACTACAATTGTCAGCAGCCTGAGGAAGTCTGACCCAGTTCCTAAGAAATATAGGGGCTCCCAGTGATACTAACAAACTCTTCTCACAGGTCCAAACAATTTCTTGGCTGGTTTCATGATTGTATGTTTTATCTTTTTATCAACATGATTGTGTTCTTTTCAGAAGTGCTTAATATTTGTTCTACCAGAATTTTGTGTTGATATTTGTGTTCTTGAGGAAGCATTGTTACAATATTTCCTTATAGCTAATTTTTAAATAATTGGCATACTCTTGCATTTTTCTTTTATTAATCTTCATATATCTTGTCTTTGAGTTTCTATTAGTTTTAAATCCCAAATGGACAGATTTAACCTTATTGTTATACCTTTTATATTCCTTATGTGAACTTTCTGGATGCACTTGGTTAGCCATTTGGTGACAAAGAATGTTGAATGATAGGCCTTTGGCCTTCTTCTAGCAAAACTCTTATATTGTAAGGATTTGTGTTCTAAAAAAACCTTGGTTTAGTTTTGTCTTTTAAAAGTAAATGACCTTTTCAGGTAACTTTTCTATTGTTCATATGATAAATATGTTACAATGTTTTAAAGTGGTGTAAAACCAATCTAAGTCCTGATCCTAAATAACACTCCAGATTACGTCCAGGTGGTCTCACTTCTTATAGTTCCATGATCATTTCTGTTAAAGCACAGCCAATTATTGCCTTTAGAAAATGTGTCTTGCTTGTGAATTGAGCATGTAAACCAAGCATGCTTTCTGCCTTTCAACTCTACTATCCAGGTGGTATCTAATATGATCTCCTTCCATATTAACATTTCTAAGAATTCAGTACTCAAACATACAATTGTTCTGACTGCTGAATTTTACTGATGTCTCTGGTGCAAATAGTTAGAAACAAAAGTTGTTTAAATATATGTCTGTGCCAGGAGTACACTCTGAAAAAGAATTATGTAAACACAAAGTAAATTAAAATGAGACCTGTTTTTGTGAAGCTGAAGCTTGCTACATGGTTATTACAGAGAACACTTATGCTGTGTGGAGAAGCAGCACGTATCCATGTGGCTAACCTATGAGTGGAAGAAACAAACTCCACCCATTCCTAGGACTTTGCTATGTCCAGACCACAATTTCTGAGAAAGATAAATTGAATGGGCTGAAAATGAAAGATTGGAATGGTGTAGCTCATTAACTGGTCACACAGAGACACATCAGAAAGAAAAAAGTGGATTGAGTTAAACCTATTTCTCCCCATGCTGCAAATAAAAGAGACAATTGTTGATACAGAAATATTATTTGGAATATGCCAACTAACTAAGGGGAACCATGGCATTTTTTGGCCAAATATAGCTCTTGTTCCAGGTCAAAAACAAAAAACAAAACACTGCAGCTTTTTATTCATGAGCTGAAATCATTGAAAAGACCAAGTTTACATTCCTATAGCCTGCAGCAAAGCAAAACCGAATAAATGTTTGGCTTAACACTCATTTCTGTCATGAAGCTTTCTGAAGCCAGAAAATGCCATTACTATAATCAAAGAAATGAACATAGTTTATTGTGATGATTATTTCAGTGAGAGGCATAGTAAGGTCACTGCAATGGGCAGGTTGGGCCAAAGTTGATACTATGGGAAAAATATGGGTGCTGCTGAAAATAGCCATTACACCATTCAGAATAAGTATTAGAAGTATCGCCTGTTATATCTGCTTTTTAAAGAAAAATGTAGACTTTCCTAGGATGATATTGTAGTATAACGTGAACTGAGTAGAATAATTCAAGGTGCCCAATGCAGGAAACAAGTGTTTTATTTCAGTAAGCATTAAATAAGTTTTCCAAACTATAGAAAACCAGAGTTAAGACTCTTGTAAATGAAAACTGGGAGAATGGATAAAACTAGAGTTGGCAAGAAAGACTAATTTAACCAAAAGTATGGTTTTGTTTTTCACAATCTTCAGTGAACAACCTATTTGTAAATATCCCTTTTCCTCCCATCTTTGCTTCATAGATTCATTTCCTTAAAGCACACCAGAATGCCCACTGGCCTCAATGCATTTATTGCAGAGATAGACTGGATAGTGTTTCTCAAGTTTGAGAACTTTAAGATATATGAACTGCATGCTGTCTGAGAAATATTGGACTGGATTATGCCAGTGATCCCTTGTAATGCTACTAAGTTCAGAATAGTACAAGCAGTGGTATTCTCTGTGATATCGATGGAAGCGAAAATTTGACTTTGAAGAAGTAGGATAGAAAAAGCATTGACTCTCTTGAACTTTGTTTTGAAGAAGACTGCTGAAAATATCATGGACAACTAAGAAAACAATCAAATAGATCATCAAAGAAATCGAGTCTCAGTTCTCATTATACACACAAATGACCAGGCTCAAATTATCTTACTTTGGACACATTATGCACATACTGTAGGTCTCTAAAGAAGGTTCTGATTCTGGAAAGATGGAAGGAAAGGAGACAACCAACGGCAAGTTACAGTGGTGATGAGTGTGTTGTTGGAAGACCTGAAAGAGTAGGCCAGGGAAAGATCATCATGGAGGAAAATTATCTATATGGTCACTGACAGACCTATCTGTTGTGACCCTATTCTGATTTATTTATTAATCTATCACATTTATATAGCCACCCATCTCAGAAAAAGCAATTCTGGGTAGAGTACAACAATTGAATAAAATTGCAAAAACATAAAAAAATCATTATAAAAATATTTTAAAAATCATTATAAAATGGAAATTATTATAAAAAGTTTTAAATATACAGACCAGAGAGAGAGCACACGCAAAAATATCAATCGCTCTGAAGCCATCTCAAAATGTCTCTGTTTCTTTGGGTCCCCCAAGCTTGCTGACATAACCAGGTCTTAAGAATTTCTGAAACAATAGTGGGAATGGAACTAAACTGACCTTGGGTATTTGGAGAGATATCCATACAGATGCCTACTGTATTCTGTACAGCATGCATCACAGAATACAAAGCTCGGCTCCTGGGACCCACCAGATGTAAGTCCCTGGCAGATTGATACTGACTTGATGGCACATAATCAATTAATAATTAAACAAAACTCTTGGAACTGCGTATATAGCCTTTTTGTTCTTTTGCATTTATATCCTTTATATTTTAACAGAAAACAAACAAATTGAAGCAATCCCAATTTTAACAAAATGGGTTTAAATAATTGCTATCTATTTGATAGAGCCACAAAGTGGAGAATGGTAGCTAACTTCTTCCTTCTCAGTCCTATTCTGATCACAGGGAACCAGTAACATGGACACCTAAACAAGTAGATAGATTGAGATTTTTAGGAACTCCTAGACACAGTTTGCAGTAACTTCTCTTCCTGATCAGCAACAAATCTGCTATATTTCTCCAAATCATGGGCTTATGTCCTACAAAAGACTCCTTTATGTACTTTCATCCAGTTTTCCACTGGTCTACAAACTGTAAGGAGAGAAACATGAATGCTACATTAGGAATTACAGTGGGGAAAGGATTGGACACTGTGAACCTATAAATAGCCACTGACCTGATTATAGGTTGCTGATCTTGTTAAGAATTGGCTTCAGTCAGACTGCCAGCTTTAAAATCTTTGGTATCTGTGGAAGAAGGAAGAAACTAATACATTTCTAGCTTAACAAACTAGTCTTATGGAGTTTTTCAAAAATTAAGGTAGTGGCTAGCAGTCCTTGTCTTGACCTATCACTCACATATTCATCTAAAAAACTAATTAGAATCTATGGACGCAAAAGTCTCTCTATGAAGTGATCAGGGACATTGCTTTTTGCAAAGTTTTCAGTCCTGTAGGGACAGTACCGGCACATATAACTTAAACCTCCTAGATAATTACGTGGCAATTAAGAAAAGGGAACAGAGTACCTTCAAAGGGAAGAGTGCTTGATCATGTCTCTACCAAACCAACACATAACCCAATTCCCTTCCCATCCAATTTCCCCACATATTGGCACCAAAGAGTTTTTTCCTAGAAAGGCCATAGGCTTTTGAATTAAGATATGTTTGCAAATTGGTCTATATAAATATTAGCTAGAGAATATATGTTTGTGTATCTCTGACTAGATCAGTTTATTCTTAGCTATTTGGAATCAGATAATGCCAGCTGTTACGTTCTTTCTTAGAAGATTCTTAACACAGACTCCAGAGAAAGTTGTAATTCAAAACTATTTATTACATAACAGTTATAACCATAGCTCTCTCACAGTTCTCCATTTTCTTTTGTTCTCCATTCCTCTCCCAAGTATTTCCTGTCTCCTGCAATATCTCCTGAGACTGGTAGTACTACACTACATCCCTTTGATAGATAGAAGTAAAGGATAAACCAACTCTTGTAACACAACTGAGGTACTTAGATGTAAAAAAAAAAAAAAGGTTAAAGGAACTGGATAAATTTAGCTTGGAGAGCCAGTTTCATGTATGGTTAAGGCACCAGGCTAGAAATTGGGAAACTGTAAGTTCTAAGTCCTGCCTTAGGCACAAAGCCAGCAACAAAGGGTCGATCACTTTGTCTCCACCCTAGGAAGCAGTCAACGTTAAACCACTTCTGAAATTTTGGCAAGAAAACTGCAGGGACTTTTCTAGCCAGTTGCCAGGAGTCAACACTGATTTAAGAACACATAACTCCCCCCCCCAAAAAAACCCTGTTTATTCTAAGTAAAAGAAGGTGGCAGGAAGACATGACAACTGAGTCAGTGACTCTGAGATTAAGTTGCAATAGGATTTGCAGAGTCTTTCTGCAAAACATGAAGGGCAAAAATCATTTTTCAGTCTGAGCAGAAACTTTATCTGACCTTTGATAATCACTACAAAATCATCCATTATATTTCCTGAATCAAATTCTGTTGCAAAGTAGCCCAAATACAGTTGTGTGAGCCACAAAAATTTACCTTGGCAACAACTTTAACTTGCAAGTACTGCATAATAAAGTTAGGCATTCCTGCCCTTAAGTGATTTTCTTCTTCAGCACTTCATATGATATGTACACGGTAACTTCTTAATCCAATGCCAAATCTTCCTGCTACAACTTTATCATATGAAGGGTCTCCTTGTAAATTTGGCAGGAGCAGGCCTGACATTGGGTGTTCCCAGTGGCAGCTCCTCTCTAAAGCACTTCTTGCCACCAGAAGCAGGGATGGGCCCTCATAACAGAAGGGACCTTGACTAGTTTCCATCCATTGCTTCTTGTCCTGCCTTCAGATGCTTTGAACGCCCTCTTCTTTATGGCAACCCCTTAGATATTGGAACACTCTATCATGTCACCCCTAGGTCTTCTTTTCATTAAACTAGACATATCCAATTCCTGCAACCATTATTCATATATTTTAGCCTCCAATCCCCTAATCATCTTTGTTGCTCTTCTCTGAACTCTTTCTAGAATCTCAACATTTTTTTTATATTGTGGTAAGCAAAACTGGGTACACTATTCCAATTGTGGTCTTACCAAGGCATTATAAAGTGGTATTAACACTTCACGTGCTCTTGATTCTATTCCTCTGTTAAAGCAGCCTAGGACTGAGTTCGCCTTTTTGGTAAAAAAAAAAGCTAAGGAAGCTAAACGTCTTGGTCTTTTCAGGATGTCTTGGGACTGATTGTAGAGCCATAGTTGTGCAGGTGTGTGTGTGTGTGTGTGTATCTTGTGTATCTGTATATTTTTTCTTACTATTTGATATTCTTATAATTTTGCTACTTCAGTTTTCCATTTTAATTTAATTTTATTGATATTTTATATCTGTAAGCCATTTAGACTCCACAAAGATTGACGCAATAGATAAATTGCACAAATACATAATAAATATATGTTTTTGATTGCGTGTTCTCACCACTTGATTTTGAATTATATATGCTTCTAAGCAGCCATATGATTTCCCTAAATACATAAGCCTACTGCATCTACTGGATAAACAAAAGTAGAGATAAAAGGACTAATATTTAAAAGGTACAAGTGATAATAAAACAATTATCTGAGATAAGAAAAGATTTCGTGTATTAATGAGGTATTAATACACTATATTAACTGGTAAAACACTTCCTTCCTTGTTATTATAGTAGATATCTCCCCCTCTATTACCAAGAAGATAACTTTCATTTCCATTCTATTCCCAAAATATGTAGCCAGACCCTTATTAAAAACATGTAGCTAAATATGTAACATATTGTGACTAAAACTCTCCAGATAAAAACAAGGTAGAACCAAAATCATACTAACACTCTGCTCTTAAACATTTACATAATACTGATCACAGAGGAACAAATGGATGGAACACAACATAGAAGAAAAACAACCAGCCATCCCAGCACACACACACACCACGCCGGGCAATAGCCTGTTGTACTACTTCTGGATTTATTGTCACATTTTTGCTTGAGTTACCATGACAGATCTTTCTGTCTGTTCAATGTTTTGTTCAAAGTAACACTTCATGAGGAAATGGGGTGGAAATTTCCAAAATGCAGGCAGTTGCTCTGAATAAAGACACTTTTATTCCTGGGCCTGGCTTGTTATGATCACCAGCTCTGTTGGTATGAGTGGGTTTATGCTAGGGCAGCTTTCTAATGAATGGAACGTTCCATCTCCCACAACCGAGGACTTCTGGTGTCTTGCAAGAGCAGAGGCAAAAGCTGTTTGTAATTCAGCTGCTCTAAACTAGCAGCATACTTAGTTCAGAGCCTAAAGTAGCATTTACTATCTCCCCCCATAGTTACTAAGGGTGAATAGGGGAAGCTAAAAAGGTTTCCAGAGGGAGGCTAAAGAAATATGTTGCTCTTTCACAACAGTAACATTTACCACAGAATCAGAACTGAGGTCTTGTTAAAGTAAATTGAAAAATTCCTATTGCTGGATGAGAGGTGGATTGAGATGCATACCAGCTTTCAGAGTATTCAGATCTTTATATTCTTTGATTTAATCTTTATATCTTCCATTCTCCCTTAAATGGGATTGCAAAGACAATCCCATTATTGAAATGCTTGAGGAACTAAATGTGGAATTCCTTAAAAAAGATTTAAAATGTCTATAGTGCTTTTTTTAAAATGAATGTGAGTATTCCAGGCTTCTCCAACATTTACACAAAATATAAAGTTGTGTAAACTTTACAGCAACTGTAAGTTGATGGCTGCACCTTCCTAAATGTCATCATGTGTTTTGCCAAATGAAAAAGTTACACCAAAAAAAAAGAATAGCATCTCCCAAAAGATGCATATTGGATAGAGGAAAACACAATGTACACGTTGATGAAAATGATACATGAAAATGCATTATCTGGAAGGAATAAATTACAAAGGATGCATGTCCTAGAGAAAACCACAAATGTTTATATATTTTCATTTGTAAAAGGAAAAACATATACAGTGAGCAAGGTAGTTGAACAGAACTTTAGGGATTCCTAAATTATTTGCATTTCATAGAGCAAATAGATACTATTTTTCACCTAACTGAAGCACGGTCCTGTCATTCTACTTGAATGTGAATTCCATAGCATGCAATTGGTTCACAACCACTACAGTGCTCTGGTTGCTACAAAGCAGTTGTTTGATACAATGCTGAACCAAAGTATTTTGTCTACTGCTTAGATTTTGGCTTGATTTTGCAGTGAAATTTACAATGGCTTAAAACAATTTCGGTTTACCTTATCCCAGTTTTCTTTAGTACTCTGCACTGAACTTTCCATCGTGGAAGCATGCTCACTAGAGTAGCTTGTAAGGTAGTGAAGTGGATCCATTCTGCACATATGCCCAAACCATCTCAGCTAGTTACAACATGGTTGACTGGTGATTTCATTCCTCATGTTGTTCATCAGATTGGTGCCAAGGATTCTATGTAGACAGCACTTTGGGAGATTTCCAGATTTGGAATCTCTGATTATAGAAATGTCCATGATTTGGTCCTATATTAATAGCATGATGGCATCAGTGACTGAAAAAATTGCATTTTGATGTACATGATGATGTTAGATTTCCCTAATAAAAAAACCAGTGGGATGGTGGTAGTTTTTCACTTTAACTGCTAAGGCAGCCTTTTTTTTCCTGTATTATGAAACCAAAGTACTTGTCATACTTGTTCTTATTACATTTCATTTAGTTGTATGAATACTAGTCAGCCATTGGTGGTCAGTATTTTAATCTTTTCCTCACTGAGGACCAGTCCAAATGGCTGGGTTGCATCTCTGATGTCACAGAGGACATCAGCAGCTTCTGTTTCATCACTGGCCAATAGCAAATGTCATCCATCTACATGGTTTTGGTGATGAACTCTCCCTGATCAATTCTATTTGATGCTACTTTTGAAGACTTTTCCATGATAGCATCTTCTGCAGTATTGATAGCAAAGGGGAAGATGTATCCCTGGTTCACCTCAAGCTGACTGGGAATGCCTCTATCAGACCATGAAATCAACTCCCCAGGAAGGCTAGAACTACTTTTATTGAGATTTGTTATAAAAATATAATCTTGCAAGTCTGCTTTTGCTGTATCTCCTCCTTCTTGTAGTTCACTGAAATAAGGAGGTGTCTGTCTGAATCTCTTCCAAATGTTATCTGGACATTTGGGACTTAAAAAATCTTGAGGCCTTAAAGTTGTAAAGTTTTTTTTTTTTGGTTTCAAGTTTTTTATTAATTTTACAATATTACATTTACATATTTGAAAAGTAGCGTGGCAGCTGAACACAGTAATTCCGTTACATTTTAATATCATCAGTACAAATCTCAAATTATTACAACAGACTAATTCCCTCTCTTTCCCCCATGATATCTACTATCATGTTCAAACCAATACAGTTCTTATTCTATTAATCAAACAAAAAATACTTTTCTAATATTCATCAATAATCTTCAGTCTATACATATCTTAATTAATTTGACATTCCACCTTTTAGACAATAACCTAGTAAGTTTTTTTTTAACTTTAATTTGCCATTAATATTTAAGTTTAACGTTTAATCGTTATCATTTCCAGGTTTTAAATGATCCCAATTTCTAAGTCTCCTATCTTACATTTGAAGCTAATAATTTTTTTTCTTTTCTTCCTTTCACTTCCTTTCTTTCTTCCTTTCCAGAAAGAGAAAAAAGAATTAAAAATAAACCACCAACATTTATACCACAAACCCATATACAAATTTAATTATTAGTACTTATACTTTTAAGTTTTACTTAACCTTTGTCTCAACTCATAACAATATCTTAAATTCAAATCTTAATTATTTGTAGACATTCAGATTACATTTAATATTTAATTTTTCCAAATTTTAATTAAACACAATTCCTTTAT
>NW_015386732.1:660601-781833 GCF_001527695.2 Protobothrops mucrosquamatus | reverse complement strand
TTTATATATAACTTCTACCATCTATCTTACCCATCTAATGACAATATAATATTCTTATTTCAACATATTTCTGGATTTTATATGACCAAAATTTCCTTTATCTCAAATCGTTACAATGTCTTGTGTTCAGAATACATATTCTATCTATTTAGATATATTCTATTTTAGATCTCATATATAGATCAGAACCCCAATCTTTTACAATCTTATTCTAGCTTTTTTCCTCTGCCAGGTCATTTTTCGTATTTTTGCCTTTAAATCATCAAAAAAAATCTCCTTGTATTGTTGTGGCTATTGTTTGATGTTGATAAGAACGTCCAGTTGATGTTTTCTTAAGAGGACTTGATTTAGCCGATAGTCTCTTTATTTTTCCAGTTCGATGCAATTGTCCCGATGTATTTATCTTCTCTTTCATTTGTTTTTCTTGTTTATCTTCAAATTCCTTCTGGTTTATAAGAAACGCCCTTTCCTTGTTCTCTATTATCAATTTCTTTTTTGTATTTTCTATTGTTTGTATTTGTTGAGTATCTAAGTCTTTTGTCATAACATTTGGTTGTTTCACTTTCTCTATAGAATTCTGTATTGATAATTCTTTGATTGAAGTCATAGTTTGAGTTTGTATATCCAGAGCTTGCATACATAGAGTTTGGATCATCGCTTTTAACATACAAAGAATTTGTTCCTGTACTTCTTCTGTAGAAGAAATCCTTTCCTGTTCTCCTTCCATTGTAATATATTAAACTCAAGAGAAAGAAACTGATAGTCAGAAAGTCCACCAAATGGGGAGCTGAGCTGAATTTTGCAGATGGTGTTTCAAGGTTATTTTTTATCTTGTCTATTTTCAAAGCTGTCCACAAGTCTCTTAGAGAATAGCAGATTACGTCTTAGAGTTAGTTGGATCTTTTTAGGTCTTTTTTCCCCCGCTCTATTTTAAGGGGGAAAAAAACCCAAATCTTCAATAGTAATTAGAATAAAAATCAAGGAAGAAATACATATATAGAGAGCAGAAAGTTTCAAATCCTATAATCCACCAATTTTAGGAAATAGGATTCCAATTAAGATCTCAGTATTTTTCCAATGTTTTAAACTCCCAAGTGGTTGATAGCTGCTGTTTCTGGAGGGAGGGCTAGAATCCCCCTTCCCTCACCATAGGGGGGAAAGTACTTTAGCAGCTTATGCAGGTAATTAAGTAGTTAGGAGGTAAGAGAGGCAAACCTCACCCAGTCCTGTCCATGCTGCTTTGAAGGTGCCAAATGGTAGTGTGACTTCGACTGTTTGCAGCCTAGGGATGAGCCATATTTCTATGGCCGGTCCTTTCATTTGCTGGTTTGGAGGAATCGCCTGGTCTGACGGAAGAGTTGCTGCTCTCCCGGGATCCAGCGAAAGCCCCTCCTTGCTGGTCGCCTCTTCGGGGCGACTTTCGGCCCTTTTCAGGGGCCCCCAGCGATGCGAAACTGAATGGGGGAGAGAGAGCAAGTCTCCCAACCGTCCATGGCGGACTGTGTGACGAACCGGAAGTCTCTAAAGTTGTAAATGTTGTATTAGCTTCTTAGTGATTATGTAGATCAGTGTTTCTTAAATATGATAAAGTACCCAAAACTGGGTTAAAGTGGTTTTTCTTTGAGTAACGACACACCAAGCTATTATCCATTACAACAGGGACATTTAAATTGACTTAAAGATTGTCATGTGTGCTAGAATTTATTCAAAAATTTCCAAAAGTATTCCTATTAAGATGAAAATCAATGAAATTACCAGTGGTAATTTGTTGAAGTGACATAAAGATCATTCAGTGATATTGTTTTTATAATACAAGTTATCCTCGAGTTATGACCATTCATTCAGTGGCCATTCAGAGTTACAATGATGCTGAAGGAAAGGACTTATGATCGGTCCCTGAAATTTGATAAGACTTTCTAATAAGCAGTTTTGAGTAATGAAGGAAAAAAGTTTGGGAAGCACTGGCACAGATGATGAAAATATTCTTTACATCAGTCAAAATGTTCAATGCTGCATTGTACAAAATTATCACAGATATTGCAGATAGCATCACTGGTGCTATGATGAAAATATAGATGTGCTACTATATTATGCAAACCCCAAGCAGGCACAACACACTAATACATCTGTATGAAGTTCTCAAGCCTATATACTTTAAATGGGAAATATTAATCTCTTGCTGAAACGCTACATTGCAATAGACAGTGTATTATTTAGACTATGCTGGATGACTTCCATGTCTGCATAGTGAGTGCATCTTATATCATCGGGAAAAGAATAAGGCTGACTTGGAATTCCATAGCAAACAGCATTGTAGAAGCATCAGTGTTAACCACTCCACTAGAGTTGAGAGAGAATTGTGCTATTACCACTTTTATATTTACCTCCTTATTTCTTGAAAAGCATTTGGGGGATTCAAATTTGGTCTGTGATGTGCAAGTCTCTTAATAACCTATTCCTCTCAAAGATAGTTGAGTTGATACAGAAATTAAAAGACACCAATAAGTTTTCTCTAATAAGACATCAAATAGCTTGAAGGGGGATTAGGGAAATGATATGAGACAAAGAACCCTCTTCCACAGAAATACAATACCGATCTAAATCATGCTGGAATTGTTGCATGTCATAATAATTAGAATATTGGCAGAGGAATCAGTAACAGCTTAGCTCAAAACTCTAGTGTGAAGCTGCTTGGGTCATATTTATAACCTAATGTAATGTAACTCACAGAATTGCTGTGGGGCTAAATTGGGGAATAAGAATCAAGAATTCTGCCTTTTGCTACTTGGAGAAAAGGTAGGATATTAATGTCATCAATCAAATAATTACAGTTCTTAGATACCATTTCTGCTGGCTGTTAGTACATACGAGAATGCAAAGTTAGCACAATTGATTGGAACCGTTACTGTACTATGTGCAAAATCAAAATATATTATAGATCCCCCCCCAAATAATAGTTCCTGCTACTTGTGAAGATTATATACTAGTTTGCAGTGCTTTAGCTTCTGTTCTGTGCATAGTTATCTGGAACCAGGTTACAATGAATTTAGGAATTACTACATTTCTGAACGAATATGCATTAAATGATTGAACAGATTTTTAGAATATATTGTAAAAACAATCTATGTAATTTCTACATCAATTACCAGACTTTCTTTTTTTCCAATCATAGTTACATTTGATTTATTGTGAGCCAAACTTGTATCAATCCATATTGGGAAATCCCACAATATTTTAACCCGCTCATTTTTTACTACTTTTTCAACTATGTATGTTCCACCAATTTTTCACTACTGGTAGATTATAATTCGAATAGCTATTCCAGTGAATCATTTTGGTAACCATGTTATGTCATTGTTTATAATCAGTTTGTGAAATCTTCTTGCACAAAATTATTATTTGCATGAGATTATTGCTTGTATTTGATTATTATTATGTGTTATTATCTGTGAAAAGACTGTTGGTACAAGCAAAGTCCAATTTATTTCCTCCCCTCTTTAGTTCTGCCAAACTGTCATGTTTAAAATCAGTGTATTTTTGGGAGAGCAACCCAAGCAACTATGAATGCCATCATGGGAACCTGGAACAAATGACCACTTGCTCTGGCAAACAGTACTCTGTATGGCCGAATTCCTCATGTTTATCTTTTGACTTGACTTTCAGTGACAGGTTAAAAGAAGGAAAAAAACAAGAACTGCTAAATATCATGCTGGGCCAGTGAAACCAAGAATGTTCCCTGAGCTCCTCAAATCTTCATATTCGGTTTGTTTACTTGAAATCTCATCGTATTTCAGATATTGCTATCTGAAGAAGTTTGCCTGCAAGTGAAATTTTATCAGAGTACACACAATGTAACTTTACATTGCTCAAAAGAGCTCACTCTCATTCCAAAACTATACTCACATGTTCAACTCCTGGGAAAGCAAAGTTACTTGCAATTACTTCAATAGGGAGAGAATTCCCTTGATGCAATGCACATTTGGAGTTGTGGCAGATGTGCCAGAGCTTCAGTAGAAAATCCCTTGAGTTTTAGAAGCTGCGGTCATGAATTGGGATTTTTACATGTATAAGGAACTTCTAGATTGAGGTTTTTTATCCCACTGTGTCTTCTGAACACCAGGGCTCCATGAGAATTTGATGGTGTTTTATGAGAGACAAGGGGGGGGGGAGAGTCCACTCTTACACAGCCAATTTAATTTTTTTAAGTTCTGCAGTCTATAAAAGTTTGAAAAGCTCTCTAAATAATGGTTGTTACCTAATGCTTTTTATGCTCTTTCAAAAGCTTAAGACCAAATCAAGCTAAAAACTTGATAGGCTTGCTAAATATAGGACCAGGTTCTAATGGGAACTGTTTTAATTGCAATGATATTGCTTAAAGATCAAAAAGTAAATGCCTTATGAAATCAATAATTCTATTGAATAACCAAATAATGAAAGAAAATATTTGTCTGTATGCATTTAAATTTAAGCATGTGCAAAATGAGGCATGTTGCTTCTAAAACACCATATCTTACATATAAAGTAGTCCACAATTAATGACAGCAATTAGAACAGGAATTCCATTGCTAAGGACACAATTGTAAAGTATGTAATAGTAACATGCTACAGTGTCCCTTAGCAATGGCAGCTGTGGCACTTCCAGTTCCCATCATTAAGTGAATCCCTCACCATCATTAAATGTGTACTGCCATATGATCACCATATACAACTTCCTATTTTGGCTTTTCCTTTGACTTTCTAGTTGGAAGCCTGCAATGAAGGTCACAAATGGTGATATGTGACCACAGGGACACTTCAGCAGCCACAACTATGAGAATCTGTTGTAAGCACCACTTGATCAGTACTATCATATGTTTAAATGGTTGCTAAACAAGTGATTGTTCATCAAGGAGCACCTGTACATTCTTGTGGCCAAAACCTGGCTCACCTAAAGCAACCAAGTTAAAATTATCCCAGTTTTATGTCACAACCACATGTGAGACAATTTCAGTTGAGAAACTGATTATCTAGTGCAGAGGTGTCAAACTGCCGTCCCGCAGGCCAGTTTCATCATATCGGAGCCGCGCCCACCCCATTGCCGGCAACGGCGAAAAAGCTCCGATACATCACGCGACGTCACGTGACGTTGCAAGTTTGACATGTCTGATCTAATGCATGTTCTGGTGCCTACTTCCTTAGAACAAGTTTAGAACAAGTAGGCGTGGTAAGTAGAAAATATCATTTTGGTGATTTGTAACTTTTTATGTCTTTTATAACAGCAATTTGTGGCTTTTCTGGACATTTTGCAGAATCAGCCACATCATGTACTCATGATTCCAAATGGGTCCATATTGAAACAAAATGGTTGGGAGTCTTGACCTAAAAATTTGAACTACAGTCAGTATTCTTTCTAATGATGATGATAATTAGCAAAACAAAATGCCCTTACAGTGACTGATATACTGGATATATACTGTACAAGATAAGCATTTTTTTATGTGGGTTTTCCTAGGCCATACGTACTGGCAGAATCAGCACTGGAGAAACAATAATCTCCCTACAAAATAAGAAGCTTCAGATTCATTGATCAGAAACATGCCTTTTGCATCACTATTATGTTTGTGACTATGCTGGCTAGTGAAACAATTCAGCAACTTCATCAACAGCTATTAGTCATTATTGCTCTATGCTACCTCCAAGAGAATTGTGTCTTTATCAGCTGCTACAGAGTAAAAATGTCCTCACAATCCAGTTGTGGTGTTTTTGGAAGACTGTACTAGAAAAAACAGTAGAAGATGAACTTTTTGGTCTGATTCAACACAGTGTAATGAGAAGTTGATATTTTGAAGTACTTTTGAAAGTAAGTAGTGTTCAGGTTTAACAACTGTTCTAAACTATAATGACACTGAACAAATACTACTTACAACCAGTCCTTGGAATTACAGCCATTGCAATATTCCTATGGTCAAGCAATTGCAATTTCTAACATTCCCTGCCAACTTCCCGCAAGCAGAGTCAGTGGGAAAGCTGGCAAGAAGTCAGAAATCACAATCACATAAAGTCCTCACCTAACATTCTGCACAGTCCTCAAGTTACAATAGCCAGGACTGTCGGAATTTCCTTTGATAAGCAATGCAATCACGTGACATCATGATTTATGGCTGCATCACTTAGCAATGGAAATGCCAGTCCCAATTGCCATCATTACCCAAAGACTTCCTGTAGTGCTGAAAAGCTTCCCCTGCCTTTTTCCCTTACTAATTCTCATTGTTAAAGGGACTTAACATTTACTCAATTATCAGGTGGCTAAGATGTATGAATATCCCTTTTTCATCATACATTTATGTTTTCAGTGGTATGTAATCTCTCTAGGTCCCACTGTGCCCAGTAAATTTAATCAATAATGATAATAAGTTGTGCTCTTAAAAATGTTTTGGAGAATTTCTGATTCTCCTGAAAAATTTCAATGCAATGATCTGCCTTGCTTCTTTCATTTGAAAAGGAGATTTGAACCCTACTTTTATTCAGAAGTTGATGCTATTTACTAAAATCAGGGTTATGCAATTTGTGGCTTCAGGTCTACCTGGGACACCAAATACCCCCTTTTTTGGAGAGCATTTTCCAAAACTACCTTTAATTGCACTGCCAATTCTAGGTTTTGAGATACACACACACTATATATAATATTATATATATATTATATATGTATGCAGGTCTTGGCATATTCAGGTCTTTCCCGTGTAAGATTGAGAGTATCTTGGCGACGTTTCAATGAGGTCCCACTCGTCATCTTCACACTGGGGTCTTCGGCTTCATGCCTGTTGAGCAAAGTGTGATCGGAGCTGCCGTCTCTCTATAAATACTGGTGGGGGTGTGAGGAGTGCTGGCTTAGTTGCTGTAGGTGGATTGGTTGGCTGTGTGGGAGCCATTGTTTGCGGATTGTTTGGCTGTTTCGTAACATCCTGAGTAGTTGAGGTGCTGGCTGTGTGCCCATTAGTCTTTTGTGTTATAACGACCTGGGTAATGGGTTGTGTGATTACATCCTGAGATCTAGTGTAGTGATATCCTGAGTTTTGTGTTGCAACATCCTGGGTGGTTGGCTGTGTTGTAACATCCTGAGTTTTAGCGTTGTAACCTCCTGAGTTCTGTGATGTGATGTCCAGAGCAGAAGGCTATGATGTAGCATACCGGGCTTTGGTTTGGCTCCGAGTTTGCGGTCTAGCTCTGTGTTGCCAAGATACTCTCAATCTTACATGGGAAAAGACCCAAATACGGGGTCCGGTCTTATCGCTGCCTGTTTTCTGCCACTTCCCTCCTGTTTGTGTGGAGGGGGGCAGCAGTGGATTGGGAAGGATGGGGTTGGTGGGGATGGGAGGGGGTGGGTTTGGGGGCGAGCCGGCAAGCAGCCCAGCTGATTGCAGACAGATGGGACGAAGGGACAGGGCAGGGCACACATGAGGGGAAATTAGAGGGAATAGGATTCATGATGATAACCAGTGGAGGACAGGAGCAACAGGCAGACAAATGGAATGGAAGAGAGGGGAACAGCAGCAGAAGGGCATCTGGGATACCGCATCCAGACGTGCGGCCAAAAGTGAGCACCGGGGAGCAGCTAGAAGGCATACCAACGGTAACAACACCAGGAAGGAGAAGATGGACAAGGAGGGGAGGGAGAGAAGTTGTGGAATTGGAGTGCAAACAAGGGGAGGCGGGACAATTAAGGCAATTACGGTCAGTCAAGACAAATGGCCCTATCACACGGTCAGTGAGTAAGAAACTAGGTTAGCAAGACTTATAAGAGATCTCTCCACCCCCAACACTTTACTCTGAAGACGCTGGCAGTGGATCAGCAAAAGCTAAGTTTGTTTTAGTATTGTAAATAGTTGCTTTTATTGTTTTAAATTTTTTAACAAAAAACAGCTGATTTATATTCCTCCCGGAGTTCGAGGATTGTATATTATTGAATATATATATATATATAAAGTCTAAAATAAATTTGAAGGGGGAGGGAGAAGGAACAAATACAAATATATTCTGGATGGGGAGGAACAGGCTTCAACTCAACCCAAGACCGAGTGGCTGTGGTTTCCAGCGTCACGACATAGACATAGTTGGCTCCATCTCTGGCTATCGGGGGCGAGTCATTAGCTCCCGCGGAGAGGGCCCGCAACCTGGGCGTCCTCCTGGATGCTCGGCTGTCTTTAGACGATCATGTGACAGCCGTGGCTTTTCATCAGGCTCGCCTGATACGCCAGTTGCGCCCCTTTCTGGATCGGGATGCCCTACGCACGGTCACTCAAGCCCTCGTTGTTTCCCACCTGGACTATTGCAACGCTCTCTACATGGGGCTCCCCTTGAGGTGCACCTGGAGGCTCCAGCTAGTTCAGAATGCGGCCGCGCGGGGGATTTTGGGGGCCTCTAGATACTCCCATGTAACACCTCTCCTGCGCGAGCTGCACTGGCTGCCGGTGGCCTTCCGGGTGCGCTTCAAGGTGTTAGTAACAACTTTTAAAGCGCTCCATGGCAATGGACCTAGGTATTTGCAAGACCGCCTCCTACCAAATATCTCCCTTCGACCAGTCCGCTCCCACAGAGAGGGCCTCCTTAGGGTGCCGTTGGCCAGTCAATGCCGGCTGGCAACCCCCGGGGGGAGAGCCTTCTCTGTGGCAGCTCCTGCCCTCTGGAATGACCTACCCTCCGACCTACGTACAACTACGGACCTGCGCCTCTTCCGCCGAGCCTTGAAAACCCATCTATTCCATGCGGCCGGCCTGGCGTAGTTTTGATTGGGCTTTGCTAGGGGTTTTATATGGGGTATTTTAGAGCAGGCTTTTTATTCAATATTTATTGTGATTTTTATTATTGCCTGTTCACCGCCCTAAGTCCCGTAAGGGAGATAGGGCGGTATATAAATTTAAATAATAAAATAATAAATAAATAAATAGACCTCTACTTAAGATCATTTATTCAGTGTTTATTTTTAAGTTACAACGGTGCTAAATAAATGGTGGCCATGATGAATTAAAGAGTTGCAAGCTTGCACTTACAACTAGATAATAATAATAATAATAATAATAATAATAATAATAATAATAATAATAATAATAATAATAATAATAATAATAATAATAATAATAATAAAGTTGGAAGGGACCTTGGAGCACCTTGCAGCTGCCAGTCATCACATGATCGCCATTTGCAAATTTCCCTGCCAGCTTCCCAAGAAAGTCAATAGGGAAGCTGGAAGGAAAGATCATAAGTCACAGGGCTAAGTCTCCCCTACTCATGTATTCTTTTCCAGTCTCCTATGCATGCACCACACTGGTTGAAAATTGCCTGGAACTTGCAACTACCTGCCAGCTTCCTTACTGATTTGGTTGATGGCCAGAAGTTGCCTCACCTAATGATGATAGTTTTTAGTTAACAGCAGCAACCAGGACTGTGGGGATTACTGTCACTAAGCGATGCAAGTTGTGCTCTCTGAGAACATCACTTGGCAATGGAAATTCCCAGTTGCCATTGTAAATTGAGAACTACCTGTAATTTCACTTCTCAAATGAAGAATGTAGGAAAAAATTCCAATCCTTCCTTTGTACATGATATGGCACCATCCACTTAGCATTATCTGTCATTATCATAGTAGCCCTTCCCCCTCTCCTTCCCAAAATAAACTTTAACAGCACAGCTTCTCTAGCACTACAATGTTGCTTGTTCATGCCCTAGATAAAATGACTGCATTTTTTATCAATGGTATGAAAAAGGAGCGAGTCCATACAGTATTCCTGAAAGCACCAGCAGCCAAAAAACAGCACAGATGCATTTTTCTTTTGTCTGGTGAGCCTAGCTGAAGAATGTGGCTTGCCTGGAAGATAAGTGAAGGCAGTTGCAGAGAGAACACCCCAGAACGTTTTGTCTTTCCAGACTTCCCTCCAAGAAAAAATGTTTTTAAAAAATGAACTGCTACCACTTCCAGTGTTCCTTTGTGGGAGTTCTTATCAGTATTATGTCTGTTCGTTACATTTTGCCCTTGAACATTTGAAAATGAAAGCCAGTACAGATGTTAAATTAAGAAGGTTTGAGGATTTTTTTTTTTTTTGTCTACTGCTGAAACTTAGTACACAAGGCAGCCATCCAAAGACTTTCTTGGAACGGTTTCCAGTTTTATGCTTTCATTTAAGATTCCAATGCTTTTTTTGCAACTTTATGTTGTTATACACTGTCTATGCTTTGTCATTTTGAATTAGTAACTTTAAAGTGTAACCATGAAGGGCAAGGTGGGGGTTTCTAAGGTGGCAACAGGCATCCTTTTTTCCTTTTTTTTTTTTGCTCAAACTCTCATTCTGCTTACAGTTATTACAGTTCCTGTAATTTGATCAGTTTTCTTGTTCTTTTGAACACCTTGTCCAAATCAACTGAATGCACAGGTACATTCAGTTTATGTATGGAAAAGTAGAGATTAATAAAGAGATATTTTTATATCTTTTCACAGATGCATACATAACATACAGATCTCTCTTGAACTGGGGGATGGTTGTTTCATACTTACACATATCTATATACCCAACATGGAGAGGTATTGGGTGTGAGCATATCAGATCCATTGATTCAGATGCTTTATAAAATATCTGAAATGTTCAATTAAATAATATACTTATAAACAGTGCTTTTTTCTAAAAAAAAAAAAAAAAAAAGGTGCCGGAACTCACACACGTCATACAACCCGCCTTGCCTACCCTACAAGGTTCCATCCAAAAAAGGTGCTGGAACTCCGTTCTGGGCATTCTATGAGGAAAAAAGACGTGCTTATAAATATTAATAAACCATTAGCTTTTTCCTAGTTTTTTTTAAACAAAACAAAACAAAAACAATTCCTGGTTCATTCCCACTTCTACGCTCCTTTCCATACCTGGTCATTCTTTTCCCATACACGACTTTAGACTCCCATTCCTCTAGCAATGAAAAGACCTGCTTTTGTATGGCTGAACCTACACAAGACACTTCAATTAAACACAACATGTTTTTCCAATTATTAAGCTCTGCTTTGTTAAGAATACTCTAGATCTGTTTTTGGGTCTGAGAATATAACATCTCTGACAGAGGAGGAGGAGGTTTAGGGGTGGGGTGGGGTGGGGTAGGGCATCACCTCCTTTACCTATTTAATTGACAACAGAAAGGAGACAAAGCACTGCAGGTTATTGTAATTATATTTACTTCCATTTCTTTTCATTAGCTGCATTTTGTTAACTTTCTAAATTATGCACTGTTGCCTTGACCTATATTTTTAACTGCCTGAAAGAATAATAAAAGAACTGAAAGGCAGTAATTTTGGTCTTAAAGTTTGAACTTCAAATGCTTGTATTTTTAGTGCATAATCTAAAGGTGCTTGTTAAACGAAGGGAAAAAAACAGATTTAGGTCAGCTAATGAGAATAACTTCATGAAAAACAACAATTCATTTCTGAGGGTTTTTTCATTATTCATTTTGTGCATGTTTGAACTGATAATTATGCAATATCACATTCTGATCAATAAATTCTAATATGTTGTTAGACTGTGATATCAATGAAGTGTTTTACATTCTAAAGATCCTGTGAATTCTTCAAGGTAACAATGGGAGTAACTGTAAAATAAAGAGATCCAGCCACAATGATATAATGCTAACAATTCGCATTTGACAAAGAATCTAAGCTGCTTTCCATTCCAAAGGCTATCAGAATATACTCTATTGTATTCTTAGAAAATATTTGAGATTCAAGAAGTACAAGGCATGCTTAAATCCTTGGAAACTATGTATCAGATCTGGTGGCTGATGGCTTTTCCAAATGGAAAATGCTCTGCTGAGAAATTTGACAAGCATGAAGCAACTGTTCTAAAGAATGCAGTGTACAGTTTTCAGATTGAACAACAGCAATTGGATAAGACATTTATCTCAGTATACTGAAGCATCACACATTTCAGTAATATCGATAGCATACAGTTTGTGGAAACAGCCCTAATACTTCATCCATTAAAGCAGTAAAAGTATTTCAGCAGACACTATTGACTCTAAAATTGCTTGACTTTTGAATAATTATTAATATGTCGCTAGAACAATGAATTGTCACAGGTGTACTAGGAATGTGAATATCCACAAAATGTTTTGTTAAATTGAGAATAGTTCAGATAATAAATACTGGTTTCCTTCTTCAGAAGAATCTTTTTGTTCTTCCACATGGACTGGTATAACATGATTAGAATTTACCTTGTCCAGAACTTAGATCACCAGGAGTTGTTGGTCATTTCTTAAAGACATGTGCCAAGGCTGAAGGCTTTGTTTTATTTACTTTAAAGTTGCAGAAATTACTTGCTATTCTTACATGATCTGTAACAGCTGAGCAATCTTTCTATGCTATTGAGAGCTGAAAACTTGGCTGAAATCTAGCAAGGACAAGCATGCCTTAATCACGTTGCTCTTTTACATTTGCACAAGGACATCAACTCTGACAGTGCAACAGTCAAGTCACCATTTGTTGAAGCAACTGTCAATGTTTTCTAGTTTTTTGGAGCCTTTTACAATGTGATCTATGTGGGAAAGCTTGAATTATTTGCCAGCTGTAGTTTTCATTAGCAAACATAGCAATGTACAAAAGGTGCCGAAGGTACATTGGCTACTACCTGTTTTGTCTGATTGATAGCTGGAAAAAATAAATGATTTGAATAGATTTCAATATGAACACACCAACAACACAGATTCTCAGCTGGAGTAATTTCAAGCCTTAGCTCAGGGGTATCAAACTGCCGGCTGGCGGGCCAGTTGCATCATATGGAGGCTGTGCCCACCACCCCAGCTCCAGCAATGCAAAAAAAGTTACGATATGTCGCGACACGTCACGTGACGTGACAAGTTTGACACCCATGCTTTAGCTGATTTGAACCTCATCCAATCCTTTTCTTTGGATCTGCATAACTCACAAAACTATGCAAGCCCTGCTAGTCTTTTCAGTAAGTCAATCAAAATGCCTGTAGGGAAATTAGAATATACTAACAGCACTTACTGATCATGAGGCCTAATCATTTACTTTGTATTGGGGCTAGTGCTTTTAATCATCTATGGCAAAGCTGGGCTTTCGAAAGTAATTGATTCACAAATATGCCTCAGTGATCCACCACACTCTAAGTATGTTATGACAGTTTCTTAGCAGCCAACATTTTCTTTTTAAGATGTTGGTGGAAAACTCTTCAGTTTTTTCTGAATGCTGCCTATTGTTTTTCATTTTCTCCCTACTCTTAATGGGATTGCTTTAATACAAATCAGTACAAGAGCTTTCTGAAAATAAATCAAAAGAAAGAAAGAAAGAAAGAAAGAAAGAAAGAAAGAAAGAAAGAAAGAAAGAAAGAAAGAAAGAAAGAAAGAAAGAAAAACAAGTGCTGTCCTTGTGTAGTCTTATTATAGATTATCTGGATTTAAGTATTAAGTCCTCCTGATATTTTGAATGTTGACTCTCATGAGAACCAAAATTCAAGGGTAGATCATTAGGATGAGCAGATAGCATACTATACGCTAAGGATGACTGCCATACAGGTACAGCATAGGTTATTTTTTTTAATAATCATCCTAATTACTCAAGAAATATAGTGTTTCTCAAATAGTGATATATTCCAATTTTTTAAAATGCAAAATACTGGTAATCCTCAAGTTATGACTGTAGTGGACCCTGCCCGTCATGGTGGTAACATTTGATGGTCATAAAGTTTTTGCAGCAGTCTTAAGTGAATGCTGTTGTTAAGCAAGTGCAACAGCATTCACTTAAGACTGCTGCAAAAACTTTATGACCATCAAATGTTACCACCATGACGGGCAGGGTCCATCAGAACTTCGAATGGTTGCTAAGCAATTGGTTGCAAGTTGAGGACTCTTGTATTCCAAAAGTTAAGCCCCGTAGACAACTACCTTTTTTTCAGCGAAAATGTTATGTCCATAATGGGTTTAAAATTGAACTGTATTCCATAAGGAAACAGAAGTCAAATTATATGTCCAAGGATAACCGAAAACCAGGAAAATTGTCATCACCCCCATCACCATAAATAGCAATTCTTTAGATAAAGAAAATCTGAAGAGTTTGTCCTATAAAATAAAGTTAGCTATAAAGAAGCTTGACACTTTAATCTGTCTGAAAGAGGGGAAAATCCAAAACACATGGAAAAAATTACCAAAACAAATTATAAATTGTATTAAAGACTGAGAATGAAAACTCCATGCTTGGATGTTTATGATAGATTGAAAACACAGAATTAATGTTAGCATGTTGTATTATGCTTTTGTTTTCAAGACACCTCACCAAGTGGATCCTGGGCCCGGGGCTAATGGCTTGTGATCTGGGAAGTATAAGGCAACAGGAGCCTTAATCTCTGAAATGATCCTTTCAGTCTCATCAAAATCAACTTTACTTAGAACACAGACGCTCTATGAATTAAATGATATGCAATATAATCAGAGCATAGTCATGTAAAGTATAAGTCAGCCAGGAAAAAGTTATGTCATCCTATGGGAGTTTCTTCACTTGACTCAAAAGGACTTTCTCCTAAGTAGTAGATATGTATAGAATTCTGCTGTAAACCACTATTTCTGCAAACTTTATCAGTAATTAAGCTAATTCCATCCTCTCCCTCCCCGCACCTCTGGTCTCGTGCCAGGAGCATTTCTGACATCATTTAGTTAAACAGCAGAATTCTTGAAACATAACTGTTGTTAAAGCAAAAGACATAAAAAGAATTAAACGTAGACTACATCTCTGTCCTGGAGAATGAAAGGTTTGCTTTCTCTGTCAGACATGAATGGTATCTTTCAGGTAATTTGCTTAGAGGGCAGGGGCAACAAATAATTCTTGTCCAATGCCAAAGTTACTCAGCTGTATAATCAGCATTCAGACCTTTTCAGCACTGTCAGAGAATTGGGGACCATTTTTTAATTTTATTTTTGGCCAACAGTGATAAAGAATGGCATAAATTGCACACATTTGCCTAGGTATTTCTGCTCTTGGCTTACTATGTAATGAGTTTCTAATTGTTTCCAAAGTTTACCGCAGATAAAATGGTTAATCTGGGTGATGACAAAAAGGAAGCAGGAAAATAACGTGGCACACTTGAATGAACTGCAAGGAAATAAAGTGCACAACATGTGATAATGCCACGACGCCGTGTTGCTGCACATTTCTGGGCTGAAAAGATATAGCTTGATGGGTAATTTGTCATGCTGTGCAATAGAGAACAACAGTAAAGAGACTTCAGACAGAAGAAAATTACACAAATAGTAGGGTGGAAAGGTATAATTGAAGATGGCAAAAGATTGAAAGAAAGACATTTAAAATTACTGTACTGACCTGCTAAATGCACTTGGGCGTGGAATCCTGACCCCACGAGAAGAGGCATTAAATGACTACAGGCTGTGACACTACTACGGGATCATGCCAATCTAGCAAAGCGCTTCAAATGAAGGAGGGGAAGAAAAAGGCACCAGCTGAAGTTAAAGGAAAGTTCCTGATGCTTATTCAAAAGGAATTCCATCTACTCTAATAGGCAATCTGCAATAAAGAAAAGAAACAAGAACTTCCAAAGCAATTTTGTAGATGGAGAAACTTGACCGGTGCTAGAGATCTGGGTTTCTGAAGGGTTTGTGCTCCTGTATGCCCATTCATACTTACTGAGAATTGTTATCACAACGTTATCATAATATTTTTTCCCATCGTAGAAATTCTAAAGGCCATAAATAGTTCATCATTTAGGTGCCTCATATTCAAGTTCAACCTCCATATTGATTCTATAACAAATGTTTGCCATCTTAACATGTCCTTGTTGTAAATAAAACATAGCTCTTTTAAGAGCAGTCCACTAATCTTTTTGATCTTGATTATCCAACCCATCCATGTTTTCTTTTTCCTTATCCTGCCAACCATAATCTATTACCTGCTTATATCACATGGCCAAAGTATGGTGAGTATGAACATCTGGAAAGAAAGAGTCTTGGAGCTAGACAGAACTATAACCAAAATATGGTGAAGGTGCTCTATAGATCCAAGGTCAAACAAGCAACATGAAATACATTATTATTTAAATACAAACAAAGACTTACATCCTGGGTTGTTTTATATGTATTGCAGGCTATATTTTGTAGTAGCTGGTCATCATTATTAGGATTTTTTATATGAAAGCAACATCTATCTAAATCTTGATTCTTCCACTGTTAATTCCTAAACACTGGTTGAATTTTTAAAGAAAATTGTATTGCTGTGCTCTGACAGCATATGAAATTGTTCATCATCTCAGGGGAGCAGTCACTCTTTGCTTATAAGTGGCATTGTCTTGCTTTACAAATGCAAGTCTCATTAGCACAGTGATAATTATTGGAAAAGAACAGGCAGAGAGGTGGAATTTTAACTTTTTCTTTGAGTAAAAATCTTCTCTTTATTTGAATTAAGAGGAGCTTCCTCATTTCAAAGGTGATAGGCCTCCAAATGCCAAATGCTGTTTTCTTCAGCTACCCAATACAACCATTGTAACTAGTTCATCCATAAGAATGCATCCATTGCTGTTTCCTGCATCCATCACTGTTTCCTGCTCTTTTTCCATTACTTCCTAGAAATTGGGTGTGCTGAACATGCATCAATACATACCCTTCTTGCCTGGGCTGATCAGAACAGGGGAAGCAATGCATATACTGTAACGGTACTGGCAGCTGCTGTGACTGACTCTGGTTAATGCTGGAAAGATGCAAGAGTTGAGATGGCAACGCCAATCGCAAGTGAGGAAAGGAGCAAGGACAAAGTGACAGTGGGGGAGTTTGAGAAGGAAGAAATTCTCCAGCTGTGGGCCTGAGTAGAAGGTGCTTAAGCATAGGGGATAAGTATAACCTCGGCTTAGCTTTCACAAATTATCCACATTTGAGAATATCCCTGGGTATCCCTGTGCATATTATAAAATGAGCTATTAGTCTTTTTCAGATATGTTTGGGGGTTTTTTAACCCTGAAAGTGATGTTCATACAGTTTTCAGGGTCAATTGTTGCTGGGTTATACTGTTCATTCCTTTTTGGGGGGAAGATGGGAAGGGAGCAAGTTCTTGGAATTTAAAGAGGGACAGCAGAGATAACAATGCCTTGGACCTTCTGCTTTTGTTTTGCTTTGCTTTGTTTTGCTTGGGTTTTAAAACACCCCAGATATCTGCTCTTCCCAATGGTAAAGGGAATGTCTGCCTTCATACTTTTTCCTGGGAAAAATTACCTGACTATGTTTAGAAACTGGCAGAAAAATTTTTTCCTGAGTTTGCAGGGAATACAAAAAAGAAAAAGAAAACAAGCCAGGGCACTCTTAGGGAGTAAATACTGTTTTTAGATCCAAGAAAAGAAAAAAGTCCAAGATAAGATCTTACTCCTTTGAATTTTAGAATGAGATTATTTTACATTCCTGTTACATTCCTCTTTTTTATAGATTTTTTTTTTAAAGTCCCAAATTCGGGACCAGTTTTTTACCCTGCATTTATTAGGACATTCTGTACATTGGTGGTTCCCACTATCAAGGCTAGAGGCAAGGAATGCTCTTAGGAATGATTTTCCTTGGAGCCTTCACAGCATTCCAGGCTCTGTTGTATACTCTGTTTTTTTCCCCACTGCCACTTTGAATCAAAGAGTTTGAGGGAATGCTTGCTTTATATTCCTTGTGTCTTCTCTCACTTACAGAACTAGAGAGAAAATAGTATGATTTATACACACTAAAACCAAAGCTGCAAAATCTTCACATTGCTCTGCTGAGGAAAAATGAAGAGAAAAGATGGGCTCCTTATGATCTACGCCTGCCTTCTGAAACTTACTATGATTCATATCCACAGCTTAGATTGGGTGCTTTTTGGTGGGGAATGTGGGTGTAGGTATGAACTAACGTGGCTGAAGTATAGTAATGAACTCAGAGTGTTAGATGGAGAATTGATGCACAGGCGGAGGTGAAGTGGCATTTTATATTTGAATTGCACCTAGATCTTTCACTAAGGATATTTTGTTCTTTTTAAAATGTGTGCTACCCTTTGGGGTTTATATTAGAGACCCTGCATTTGTTCTCATAAAATGGAAGGAGACAGAAACTCCTTCCATTTTATGAGAAGATTCTAAAGAATGCAAAAAGCTTGGGGATGACCAAAAACCTTGGGCTATTTTTTTTGCCCAGGCCTGTCTTCTCAGTCTTCTAGGCCCTTTAAAAATATGTGTGTTTCATTCTCTTTTCCTTCTCACATCTGATGGAAAGGAAAAATACCTTTCAGAGCAAAGACCTGACTTATTCTTTTTCAAGGTGATTTCTTACACACCCCAAATGTGTAATACAATGAACATTGGAGAGGTTTAGTTATTATGGCAATAGTGAACATGATATTAAATAAACAGCATGGGAGGATAAATGGTTAATGGCGAGAGGAAGGGAATGAACAGTTAGTGCAACAACTGAAAAAAATGAATAAAACCGTATTTATTTTAGGGCGGAGGTACAATTACGTATTGCTATGTTCCAGCACTTGGAACATAGAACATAGAAAAATTCTGGACTTGAATTTGTGCATACAGTATGTTGAAAAACAAACCTATTGAGCCTTCCATTTACAATGCAATAGGAGTAGGAGTGTTAATACTGTGATATATTATAAAGCAACCCTTTTGCATGAAGCCCTCCCTCAATAACATTAGACCACGTTAGGCCATTTGACCTTATAAAAGGGGGTCATTTGGCTTTAAGCTCAACTAAAAATACCAAAATGCATCCTCAGAGATTTCCACTCTTTCTCTGAGGGGTGTGCAAAGAGTGGGGATCAAAGAAGCGGCCTGGTACAGTACATGCTGGAAATTCACCATGGCAACCACCTATTCCATTTTCACTTGGGGTGGCAAAAATTATTTTTCTGTTTATATATATGGGAGGGTGAATAAGAGAGACAAGCAGAATATAGTTCAATAGGTTTTAGTATGCTTGAGAACTAAACTATAATATTTGTTAAATACAATCTCTGCCCTTGCCCTTTTTTCTTTCTTTCTGATGTTACTGCAAGCATGGAGGGGTGAAATGCAAGATCAATATCAATTTAAAACTTCTCTTTCTAGCCACAGGCTTTACAAAACTCTCCCTTCTGTCTAATCCAAGGCAAGGGCTTAAAAGTGAAAAACCTCCCTTGCATGCTTGCCTTCCTCTTTTGCTGAACTTCTGCACCACCACCACTACCTACACACACACACATACACATATACCACCAGCCATGGAAGCAAAAAAGAAAAAAAATGTAGAGAATTTCCAAAAGTAATGGCAAATTAATTTCCTTTGTGTATTGTGGCCTAGATCAGATTTAGGCTTAACATTTTACAGAAGTTTGTGGAGAAGGAGGAAAGAATAATTATATTGCTGTATTCCCCACCCCCATCCCTTTTGTATCTTTCTAATGTCTCAAAATTGTATTAATCAATAGACTATCAGACTTCAGATGTCTTATGGGTGCCGACATTTCTTCTGTTCTCTAGGTCACTTGCATCTGGTTACTGCCCTGAGCAATAACATTTTTCCTCTTTGTAACTTTACTCAAAATATGAATTCAGTTATACTGGTTGTAAAACCATAGTTTATGATACAACCTAGTATCTCAAACCAGGCAATAGTAGCTTATTTATCAGAATTAACCAAACCATTGATTAGCAAAAGGAGCAGGCCTATACGAAGGATGGTCAAATGTAAATAGGATAGCCATAACGAGCTGAACAAAGCCCTGTACATTTCTTACATGTAAAAAAGGTACATAAGTTTGGTTGCAGCTGTTTACTGACTTTTGATTTCCCAAGAACTTCCCCCACTGATAAAGAGATAGGAATAGCATTTGATTTACAACCTGTAGAATACTTAAAATGGTGAACAAAAATTTAAAAACATGAGTCAATTGATTATTAAAAGACTTACCAGTATTAATATTATTAATAGGAAATTGTGGAAAGAACTGTATTAAGCCTTGACCTCACAAAACCCATTAATAGCCCTACAAATAATATAAAGGTAGAAGGCCAAAATCTGATTATTTCACAAATCTATAAGATTTTGCTTTTTTAAATGTGATTGTAAGAAATCTTGGAAGCATGGATGGCTTTAGTTGTTCTCTGGCATTCATGCCATTCCATAATGTTTGTACAGTCTTTGATGAGATGTAGCAAATTTAGAAGCACAGAATTAAAAGGCACCAATTAGGCCATTATGTTGAATCCTAATGCAGGAATCCAAATTAAACAGATGCCTATATAGTCTCTGAGGGGTCCTTGGTGCTCTCTGACTTGGTTGTTTTCTTGCAGACATTTCATTACCCAAATGAGGTAACATCATCAGTACACTGATGTTACCTAGTTTGGGTAATAAAACATCTACAAGAAAACAACCAAGCTCAGAGAGCACCAAGGACCTCTCATTTCATCCCCAAGCTATAAATATTCTCCTTTATAGATATCTAGTCTCTGCTTAGATATCTAATGAATGGGAGCTCACCACATATGTGGCTCACCTTTGAGGCATTTGGATACTTTGTTATGCTGTTGCACTGCTATTATTCTGCTGGAAACTACTTCTCTGAAATCTATGATTCCATGTTCTGCACTTTGTACTGATCTTGACCTTCTTCTCCGGGTGTAGTATCTGAAGAACATAATCTCACTCTCCCTCACTCTCTCTTCTCTTTAATCTGTGAGAATTGAATTGCTAGAAGTCATGGGTCAAAATCATTCTGCCTGGTTAAGGGAGCTGGGAGTTTAGGGTAAAACAATCCATTTTGCTTCATAATGCCCCCACCCCAATAAAATCAATCAGCTTTGAGGGATTGAAGAAGCTTTACTGAAGTTTCTGAAGGGATAGTATTAATTTTTATTTGTTCTGCAATATCCATTTGTCCGAAATGGTATAGGGTTTCCTGCCTGAGCAGGGGGTTGGACTAGATGACCTTCAAGGTTCCTTCCAACTTTACTACTACTACTACTATTATTATTATTATTATTATTATTATTATTATTATTATTATTATTATTATTATTATTATTATTATTATTATTATCCTCCTTCAAATGCAAAAAGCAAGGCAGTATGTTTAACCTCACTCACTCAGGAGTTTCAGACAGGAGACTGATAGGCTACACACAGTTTGCAACCACCCACTCTTGCCATAGAGAACGTAAAATCATGATGGAATTCCCCTCAAAGCCATTTGGAGGGTGAATAAGGATGCTTTTTATACATACCTGTACAGAACAAACAGGATACATGCATGATTATTCACTATCAATATAAGTGGGTATCACTGGAAAATTCAGCAGTGAAATAATGGAATGCTCCAGAGAGAAATGGGATTTTACAGCTTTGGCTTCTCCAGCTTTGGTGGCTCAAGATTTTGAATAAAGGGAACATTTCAAACATGCAAACTTCTGCTTTTGTTTAGGATGGCCAATGAATCTGAAGCAATGTCCAAATGCTGTTCTGTGGCTGCTAAAGATGCCAAAGAATCCATCTGCTTCTGCAAAACTTGGCTCCGAAAGCAAACATCCATTTTAAGAAAATGAAATTAATTTAAAATCATAGCTCTACCCTTTTGTAATAAATGAAACTCTTGTCAGGTTTTGGCTATAACGGCCCTATTGATCCAAAATCTGTACAATATTTGAAATCTAATAAAAAGGACATTGAAATGACATTCACTATCATTCAATATTTACAGTCATGTAACTTGTACATTTACAGCAGCTTTTGCAGTCACAAACCTATTTCTAATTTTGTGTATGTATGTGTTACATATTGGGTGAGAGAAGGGGAAAAGAGTAAGTAAAGTGTCTTACAGCTGGCAGAATGAGTCAGCAGGAACAAAATGAATGCATTGTAGAAATGTGGGGAGGGGGGCTGATCAAAGGTCATAGGTTTTGTAAAAAAAATAAGAAAAAGGTTGGGGAAAAAATTTCAGAAGTTTAAATTTAAATCAGATTCCATCCAGGTGGATATTCTGTTTTTCCTATATTACAAACAAGTCTATTCCCAGTGTCACTATCCTATACTTTTGCTGATAGGTCTGTCAAACACTATTATAACTAAATGAAGTCTTCATGGCCAGAGGCAGTGTATCTCTGGATCCTGTCACCATCCTGTTCCTTTTTGTGAATTTCCAAAAACAATTCCAGGAAGCACTTTTATATTTGTCACTTTGCATTTCCTTTCCTTAAGATATGTAAAAAGAACAAAATTAATTCAATTGGTACTTGTTACTCAGCTGCAGTGTTTCATGCATTGCAACAGATAAGATAGTAATGTGTAAAAATCGTACATCTAAAATAACAGGCTGACCTGATGATGGGTTGTTTTATTTTGAAGCATGCAGACCCACTTTAAAAAATTGTTGCAAAGAGTACTAAATCAGTATTGTCACTTATTAACTGACATGTGCTACACAAATGGTAAAGCCAGTTCCATAATTCTTTTATCAGTCATACACCAGAATGTCAGCTTGAACCCTACTGGCACAAATGATGTATGTGACCTGCCTGACAATAAGAACAATAACAACAACAATAACATTTATATCCCACATTTTCTTCAAGGCAGATTACATCACTGTACAAATAATACAGATTACACTCAACCTTCCTAATTTTTCTTTTTCACTCTATACGGTAGGTTGGTCAAATTGGGACTTGAATTTGATTTCCATTCTATGAATGGAATTATAAAATCATAATTATACAGTTATACCAGTTAGTAGATTAATTTGTAAAATAAGTGGAAATGGTTAAAATACTCCCATTATACTTGGTGATGATAAAACTGCATGTTGCCATTTCCTCACAGACCAGTGAAAGCAACATGCCTAAAGAGGCACCCTTGTGAATCAGAGAATCCCAATTTATTAAACAACAAACCAAAAACTAACTGTTCCTTGCAAGGGCAGATTCAGGCACATACAAATACCAGGCCATATTACCTTTACAATTAAATTTTTATCACTTGTGTTTGATCATGGGCTATAAATAAATTTTGATCGATTGATCGATAGATCACCTGCAGAAATGCTGAGCTATGAGCAGAAGAAAAAACCTTCTAAAAAGCATCTCTGTTGAAACTCTGTGAAGTGGTCACCACAAGGATGTTCTATTACAAGACCACTGAGAATCCAGGTGTTTTTTTTTAACAGACACCATGGATTTGCCACCTTGGGATTCCTATATAACCAAAATAATGCAAGAAGCCATGCCATATTAAATCTGAGATACAATAAAGAGGAAAAGCCCAATATTTTGCTTAGCTAAACAGCAGCAGCTGGTTGGATCCAGATGTTCCTTGAAGACGTTGAATGCTCAGTTGGATCCTGGACTGGGAAGGTTTCACAAGTTATCCTAGAGCAGTGTTTCTCAATCTTGACAATTTTAAGGCATGTGGACTTCAACTCCCAGAATTCCACAGCTAGCAATGCTGGCTGTGGAATTCTGGGAGTTGAAGTCCACATGCCTTAAAATTGTCAAGGTTGAGAAACACTGTCCTAGAGGCAATCCATGTGGCTGATGATCAGTGTGAGCAAGCAATGGTCTGTGAAGCACATGCAAGTTTCCAGCCTCTTTTATATAAGACCCAGGATTTCCCAAGATGACAGTGCCAACATCCAATCACAACCTGCCAAAATTTCACAGCACATTTTTAAAAATGCAAAACAAGTGTGTTACTGTTACATTATTGTTTTACTTTAGACCCTCCCACTTCAAAAGATTGAAAACAAGACTTACATTTTTGGTCTGCTAATACCTCAGATGATGCAAAGCTCCAAAAGCTGGGGAAAATGAAGAAAAAGTTGTAGCTGAAAAAACATTACCAACTCTTGGGTTATAGACTATGGACATATGAAAATTTTGATTAGACTGTGAAAATAAGCAGCAATCTCCCAGCTTCCTTCCCTTCTCTCTCCTTTGTCCACAATGCGTATTGAGACCTTAGAAGATTTCTTAGCAGAATTTCTGTATGGAGAATTTGCCATGCATTTCGGGTAACGTTATGCTGTACTCATGTTAGTGAACAAATGTGCTCAGTGTTGATTTATCATAATTAGACTGGAGGGAGGTTATACATGCATGCATGGTTCAGTTTACTATTGGAGGTCAATTATCAGCATGAACTAAATCAAAGAGAAGAATGTAGTTGTCCACAGAGAAAAGTGGAGTCAGTGAAAAATTCATTGACTCGCATCACAAAATATTATAGCACAGAATGGTGTGATGTACTCTAAAAACCACTAATTAGAGTAGATCATGAATGCAAGAAGAAAAGTGGTTGTTTAGATCATCAAAAAAATTACTTACTTTATCATTAAATCACTACAACAAGATGGCCCTGACAAGCAGCCATGCCACTAAAGGACATCAGTATATGCAAGTTGGGTTTCTGTACAATCAGTTCAGAGTTATATTATTTAGGGGCATCAAAGCAATCCTAATGTTTTAGATAATTATCTAGAGTTTAGAATGAGAATGATCTTTTCCCATTTCCTGACTGAGGAATTCTGTCAATGGAAAAGGGAAACAATCCACTCCAGAAGCCATATTTATATTTGAAAAAAAATCCTATCTGGTGTAAATCTACCACTGCTGATAAGATTTTATAACAGTCAATAGAGAAAAATCTCCATAGAGGAAGGATGGAGGCTGTGGCAAACTTAATTTTATTGGATTCAAAGTTCATATACCTAGTGGACAGGCCTACATGAAGGGAGAAGGAGAGAAGGAGAACTGTCAAAAGTGGCCTTCCTCTCTTTTGGTCAGGAAAGAGTAAGACAGCTTCCCATGATCAGAGATCTACTTTTGGGAACCCTCATTGCAAGCCATTATGTCTTTTTCCTTAGTGATGCACACAACTGGAAGCTGCAACTAATTCTTAATTATTACCATTCTTGAATTTTGGAAAACCTTAGGATTAAGTTTTGCATATAGGAGTTTGTTTTAATGGATAAAATGTAACATATGGATGTACTACTGAGAACAAGAAAGGAATCTCTTTTTTACTCATGCAACTACTTACTCCAAATTAGTCTTTCAGATTTCCTATATTTAATATTGAGGGAGTTATACAGTCATATATTTTTGCCAGTACTGTAAACCAATTTTTGGCTTCAATTTAAAAAAACTTTGTTAAAAGTTGCTAATTAATCATTTTTGTTTTACACCTAGTTCTTTAACCTAAAAATATTCAGTTTTATAATATAACTCTTGGCAAGCTGAACAGTCTAAACAGGCAAGGAGATACTAAAGTCAAATCTGAACAAAGCAGAAAATAACACTGAAACATAATGTAAAGCAGTGTTCCATAATACTCACAATGGTTGAAGTGATTAATAATAATTGTCTTGTGTCAATAATTCCAGAATCAATAGTTTGATAATATTTTTATTAGGACCCGTAACATGCACAATATTATAAGCAAGCTTCCAAGTTCTTTTTACCAAGCAAATGTTAAAAACTATAAAGTAGGAGTACAAATGTCCATTAGAAGCCATTATATTATCAAAATGATAAGTGTGTCTTTAGTTCCTCACACGAAAGATGTGATTATGTCATATCATGTCTGATATGACCACATAAAGTCACATTCTTTCTGTAATGTCATCATGATGGAGATGCCACCATCTGCCCCTGCCACCTGCTCCTATGGGAACCTATGGGTGGAAACCAAAGAAAAATGATTGAAATGCATTCTCCTGAGGTCTTAAGCCAATATTGAGGAGGAGGCATAAACTGAAATGGATTAAGTTCTACTAGTTACAGTTTACACTTAGCATTGTTGGGCCAAAGAAATATGTAATGGGTGATTTTTCTACTACTTGGAAAACACGAAATCCAGATTTGTTGCAAACCAGGTTCCTTTGTAAGTAAAGAACAAAGATTTAAAGAAGCATAGTGGTTTCAGTTTCAAATAATATGAGAATTCATTGTTCCATATGTTGATTTTTTAAAAAGGCAGTAGAAGTCAAATTGTTGAAATTGGTGTGAAGATAACAACTGCAACAATAAAAACATCCAACAATTTCTTAATGGCTAAGAATGTACAAGGAGTTCTGGTGGATTAGGCCAAAGGACATCATAGTTCACTGTTTGTATCTCACAGTGGCTACACAGAGGCCTATACGGATAACGAAGACACAGCTCACTTCCACCATTATTTCTTTCTGCAACTAATATTTGGAAGTACAATATGCTCCCCCAGCCTGGAGTAACACTGAGTTCTCAGATCTAACAGCCATTGATAGGCCTTATCAACAGACTCCTTATATATACCCAGGGCTTTTTTTCTCATAGAACGCTCAGAACGGAGTTCCGGCATCTTTTTTGGATGGAACCTTGTAGGGTAGGCAAGGCGGGTTGTATAACGTGTGTGAGTTCTGGCACCTTTTTTTTTTTTTTTTTTACAAAAAAAGCACTGTATATACCCAATTACCATTTAAAGCCATCTAATTTCATGGCAATGTCATATAGCAATGAATTCTACAGGGTAATCATGGACTATAGAAATAAATTCTTCATTTGATCTGTTTTCAATATCTTTCATTTCATGGTCCTCAACCAGTATTTTGAGGCTTCCTTCATGTCATACCTATCCTTCAGTCATGTTCCTATCAAAGCTGGAAACTGTTCTAACACAATATTTAGAGTATCTAGAAATTTAATTTCTTAGTTTGGCTTGAGCATGAATGTCTATATTAATGAAGTTTAAGCCCCCAGTTATTACAAAAGCTTCTCTTTTCATGCCTCCGATTTCTTTCAGAATCTCAGGATTGCTCTTTATTTTGATTAGGTATATTGCTAGATTTAATTCATTTTTGTGGCCTATTATTTCTACTTATACTGATTTTGTGGAGGAATCTGATGTCATGTGGTTTCTAGTATGTTGGATTTCTCCTTCCTTGATATAACGATTATCACCTCACCCATTGCCTTTCTATAAAGTTTGCCACTAAGAATGACTGTATCCCAATGGTTTTCTCCATTTCACCCTTTTATGTTATATCGAGTGTTTAATTTCACCATCGTGGTTTAAAAATGTCTAATACTGGCGCACAAAGCCAATGCAACATATCATTTTTCAAATGCTATTGGCATGATCCTCTTTAATGTGATTTTGTTTTCTGATCCTCTTTAATGTGATTTTGCTTTCTGATTGACATGAGCATCCATTAATTTGTTCTGAACACTGGCTATACCCTATAGCATTTCCTGAAGTAGTGAAGTACATGCACTCTTCCAAATTGGCTGCTACTGGCATCTATTAGCTTTCCTCTAGGATTCAGTTTAAAAACTGGTTTGCCATCCTTTTTCATATTACGAACCAACAATCTGGTTCCAAGTGGATCCTATATTTCTCAACACATTCTCCTCTATGTCAATCACTATCTCTTCCACATATTGAGATCTCTGAGATCTCTTACCACTGTTGATCTAAATGGTTCTGTACACAGAGCAGGAATCATTTCTGAAAATGTGACTTTGGCATCTTGGACCTCCATCTCTTTCTTAGAAATCTAAATTGTGTTTCCCAGGATTCCGGTTTTCTAATGTTTTTGGTATCAGTGTGAACCATGAGCTCTACCTCCTCCCCAGTTTATCTAAATGGAACACAATGTCCATGTTTGTACTAGGTAGGCAAATCACAATGCATTCTATACATTCTTCACAGAACCACCTCTGTGTGTTGAATCTCCTACTATTCAAATTTCACCTCTTCCAGAGGAATATTCTCAGCATAAGAGGATCTAAAGTAACAAAGGGGGTATAAAAATCTAATAATAATGCATCACTCGAGAATTGGGTTCATCCTACTAAAACATCTTCCTTATCCTAAAACCAAAAGCTTCTAGTTCTTCCTAACAGAAAGGGAACTGTCATTCTGGGATGGAATTATCATTCCAGAAGGTCATATCTATATACCTCTCTAGCTGATTAAACATATAAACTAGTATATTCATACTAGTTATTGTTAATAACTGTGTATTTATTTTTTAAAATAACTATTTGACCTAAATTACACATTTACACTTTGGAACTGAGACTCAGTAACTTTCCCAATAACTAATCTCACCTTGAATCTTAGTAAATGGATGTGTGTATATAGGAAATAAATGCCCATTTCATTTCACTTTGGCAACTAAAATAGACATTGTTTAGGTTCAATGGCAATTGTTATGTTCCTTTGAATTAAATGGTAATGGTGCAGCTAAGAGGTTTTGTAGGCAAAGCCTAAAAGATCTTCCTCCAAAATATGTCCCAAAATGGCTGTGAACAATAGCAATTTCCTGGGCTATGAAGTGAAAAGGGAACAAAATAGGCCTTCTCAAAGTGTTAATTATATGTTTTTTTTCTTGTTTTGTTTATTGATATAATGCTGAGACATTGACTATATCAGTGATGGCGAACCTTTTAGAGACCGAGTGCCCAAACTGCAACCCAAAACCCACTTATCCATCGTCGGGTGCCGGGTGGGCGTGGCCCATTGGCTGGGCGTGGCTGCGGTGGTAACAGCAGACTGGGTGGGACTAAAAAGTTCAATCAATCAATTCCAACTTTGCAAGATCTTTTTTTTCCCGCAAGAAGTTGAAATTGACTGATTGATTGAACCTTTTTTTTTTTGCACATGACGGCGGAGGCCTAAAGCAAAAAGGTTTTATAAAACCCAGCTGAAGGCCTAGGACTGGGGTGACGGCGCGTGTGCCCACAGAGAGGGCTCTGAGTGCCGCTTCTGGCACCCGTGCCATAGGTTCGCCACCACTGGACTATATCTATCTGTGATTGAGGGGTAGATTTATAACCTTGTATTCTCTTTCAGTATGAATTTCAGAATAACTGTTTAATATAATATAGTACAAGAAAATGTGTAGTAAAATATTGCAATGTGATATATCTTTTTTATGCATGTATCTTCCAACAATTACCTATTTGCTTTCTCAAGGCACTATATTCTGTTCCTCCCTGATTTTTTTTCTTCACCTCAAACTCTTGCTTCTGGCTTTCAGTCTACATTTACAATAATGTTCACTAAACACTAGGTTTCCCCTTCCCATTGTAACAGTGTTATATTTATTACATCTAGGAATTTCTGGAGCACAAAATAATCCACTCTAAAAACTTAATTTAACATAAGAAGCCATGGTTTATGCAGTATAATAGAGCAAAACTAGAAGCATCAGTTTAAGGATTCAGTTTAAACAAAGGTATATAAATGGCTTATCTTGACTGATTTCAAATAGTCTTGTTTTTCCTTGAGAAGAGACATCTGAAAATTGGCCAGGAATGTCTAAGCTAAGCTTGCAGACCTGCATGTTCACATACTCCAGCAATTCACTTTTTTTGTAAAACCCACAAAAATTATCGTAAAAAATCAATTTGTCTCATCATTAGGAAACAAATTACACGTAGCTTACAAAGAGTACAAGTTATTACCTAACAACTCAATGTTTTTGCCAACTCAGAGCTAGCTCACTACTACTGTATGTCTACATTTCTTACATCAACATTCTTTGTTGAAATTCATCAACCTTGTTATTGTTATAAATAAAGGGGGGAGGGAGAAGAAACATATGCATTTTCAGTAGAAGAAATATATACATTTGTTTGTAAATTCAACATATTTAATCATGCCCCCTCAAAAAACAAAAACAAAAACCTTCTGTATAAATGAAGACCTTCCTATTTAAGATCATTGCTCATTGGATATATGTTTTGTGTGATGTCTTTCTGTTAGCTACTTACCTGTTTTCCTTTATTGTATTCTGTCTCTTTATCGTATTCTCTTTTTTCTCCTTTGAATGTTACTTTATTGAATATCTATGGCCCTGTGTATAAGAGACGTAACAGCAATTACACTGCCTAAAATTTTCTTAGGAAGTATAATAAATATATTATCATAACAAACAGAACCATATCATATTATAGCTAGGAGTTTTCCTGTATAGAGGGCTCTTCAGAATATCCCTCTTCAAATACTCCATTCCATTCTCTGCTGCAAAAGTCACTCAGCCACTGAGAATACTGCATATTCACCAAGTTCTTTAGTTAAATTGGTTGATTTACATTTGCTAATTTCACAAGTATCTAATTTTTCTGATATTTTTCTTTCAGTGCATAGATTTTATATAGACATTGTCTACATAAGGACTGACATTCAAAGAATAGGTTTGCAATTACTGCAATACTATAGTAACTGGCAGTCGTTTTATAAATGTGTGAATTTTCTGAAGCTAGTCTTAGACTGACTCAGAATTTTTTAACCAGAAGAAAAAAAAATGAGACATGAAAATTAAGAAATGAAACTGTAGCTAATCCAAAGAATTAGAAAAATGTTGTATTCTACCAATAGTCTAGCTATTTAAAAGTTTATTCTTACTCCTTTTCCTTTCCTTATCCTCAATTTAGACATAGGTAAGAACTATAATGGGGATGCAATGCACTGGAAGGAAAAAAGGAAAATTATTTTTCCCCTTGCTCTTCTCCTTTGTTCTTTTGCACTGTTTAAAATAATGAAATGGCAGAAGGAGATATAGACATAGTTATCTGCAATAGCCTCTAGGAAATCCTACATCTTTATATTCCTCTATCACCTATCATGGCGTTAGACAGAAATATTGGACAATGAAAAGAGGGGGAAATGAGTAAAATTTATCATCTAAGCAGGAAAATAATTTATAGGACTCTGGAAGCCATCTCTTTTTAATTTTTTTTATATTTAAATAAGTAGCCAAACAGATAGGCAGATGTAATGGGACATGTTTAAGTAGATAATAGCTCATAGCTTTCTATTGAGTAAGCAATAGTTATGTACTGCTGGTGATACATATTTTTTACCAACCCCATTTTAAACAAAGCAAGCATTTGAAGTGCATAACATATATATCCTAAAATGGCCACCCTCGTTAGAATATGTTTCTGCACATTAGGGCACTACAAAAAAATCACATAGGCTGTCTGATTATTTGAAACTCTAAAAGATCCAGTAGTATATCAAGTAAATGTTAGAATTCTTAAATAAAACTTCTGATAATTGTAAAACAGAAAGAGGAAGAGACTTAGAGAATGCAGGAGAATATGAAGCAGGCATGTGGTAAAGCAGCATTTTTAGTGAAGTAAAAGAAGTTTAATATAGAATGTCTGTAATACCATTCTGGCTTATTGAGCAGAGAATCTGTGAGATCATTCATGCCATCTGCACTCAGCAGGGATGGGTTGCTGAGAAAAGTTAGCAAATAAAAACAATAAAGAAAGTAAATGAAAATAATATGCAGAGTGATAAAAATAGGGAAGCCAGAACTCTAAACCAGTTGGATTTCAGTTACCTCCATTGCATCTTTCTATAGAGAAATATGTCCTTGTAATGGTTATATAAAATGAAATGTGAATGTAAGATCCTAGTACAGGTTGAGAAAATGCTGTTTACCTAACTGAGGCTGTAATTCAAGAGTATTTAAGGTTATCAGTGGGATTCATTGCAAAATGAATGTAATTTTCAATAGATGTTTCATATTAAAAGATGGCATTGATAATTGTCAGTTCACCTGAAACCCTGAAGGAAATAGTTCAACATCTTGCATATGGAATTGCAAGATTTCATACTGTTAAGTATTACTTTTTTCCTCCCTTACGATAGTTTAAATATGTCACTGGATGTTGTTATTGCAGTAACTAGGTTATTTTGCTGCTAATAGTTAAAATGCATATCTAGTTTTTCATTTCCTGACTATAATCACAACTACTATAATAAGAGTATAAAATAATGTCACAAAAAGAATATTATTCTTAATTTTTAAAACTTGTAATTGATTCAAAGACATAAAACAGTTTTCTCCCTTTATTCTCTTACTAAATAATGAGTTTTAGGCAGATTTCCCAGTCTTCTTTACTCCTTGCAAATGCAGAGCATTCAACACAAAAGAGCACTGCATAACTCCTGCTGATAATGTTCAGAATGGTATCTGTACCCGAGAAGTTTTTGTGGGTAGCCATGTTGATTCCATGTCATCCAGGACTTACAGCTCATTTAGAGGCCAAATGGGTTCCCCAGTATCTGTGAAAACTTCTCTGTTTTGACAAAAAACAACAACACTTGAGTGATATGTATGTCCCAAATACTCTACATTTGCAAGGAGTAAAAAGGGGTCCCCCTTACAAAAGCATCCTTAAGCTATTGGATAACACTGGATAACAATGAAGTTCTGACTCACAAAGGCTCGGTTCTCCCACAGCCATATATCCTTGTAGCCTATTGACACAGAGGTTCATAAGTTGATCTACTGATATTTAGAATAAATAAATATTTAGAAAAACCTGGTAAGTGCTTAATTTTCATTATTTAAACTTGTAAGGCTGAAATTGTGATGGACTTGAGGGACAGGAGGAAGAGCTGTTGCCAAGGCTATGGGCAGATAGAACAAATCTGAATACAGGGCAGAACTACATAAATGTTTTGTACAGGCCCTCCTAGTTCACACAAAGAAAAAGAAAGGAAAAGGAGAGGCACATTCTAATCCGCAAAACTTATTGTGAAGTTATAACAGTAACTGGTCTACATGATTTTGTTAGTCTGCTCTATCTTGAACTGACGACACCTAATGTCTAAATCATTTCCTAAGAATTTGTATCAATAACTGGAGACTATATATATGTACATACTTACAGTTTATCCATTTTTCTGATGTTTAAATTTTAATTTCAAACTTAGTGTATGCAATTCTATCTTCTCTTTCTGTTCAGTGATTTCATGTTACTGGGATAACACTGCAAATAAAGAATACTTTTTTCCCCCAACCTTCTTAATGGTCTGTTTTATTTAGTTGATGGAAAAGAGGCAGAATCTAATGTAAAAGGATGAAAACTGTGCTCTAAATACTAATAAAACAAAGAACAATGATTAGTACTTTCCAATACTAATGGAGCTTCAAAAAGTTTTGAATTTCTATTCATTAGGACTTTACGAAGGGTGTTTGTATTTAGAGAGGGAAAAAAGGAATGATGGAGGGTTTGAACCCAAAACACATTATTTAAAAAAATATATATGATGCAAACATAAGGGCTTTGTTACAGCGCACGCAACAACCAGGAACCTGTTTCCCCTTAGCAGGCTTCTAAAAAGTTTCTCCCATATAATTATTAAATGAAAACACTCACTTACCCAGTATTCAGCCTTTATATCTTGAATAAGAGACATTCACTCAGGGAGAGGTACTTACCATGTTTCTATGGATACCAAATGATGCCAATCAGGTCCCTGTTTTCATCTCAAAGTGGTACCCTGCAGAGAAATAGAGTTTGGTGAGTACAGTAGCTGTTTATATGTAGTAAGTAAATAGGAAGCTTGTTTATTTGACAAAAAGCCTGTGACCTAGACATTTTTTTTGTTAACACCCTTCATTCTTTCTCTCCCATACCTTTTTAACACAATACAATTAGGGCTGTGACATGAACCACTTTGTGCAATTTCCTGCCAAACCCAGGCTGAACAGAACTTGCTTATTCAAGAAGCAACTCAGTTGGCTGGCACTTTATCCCTGACATAACCTTTCATACATTGTGACAAGATATTCAGAAAAAAGAGAGGTATCTGTTTCCTTTCCAGTGTTAAGTTGTCATAAGATGGGGAGAAACTAAGAGGAGATGGCATTCAGAAGATTAATAAAATTCAAAATGAGTTTTGAAGGAATAAATGCTTCCTTAGATATTAGCAAATATGCTAACAATCTGGTTATTAATTTTTTACATATTTCATGGCATAATTGCCTAGCTTTGGCAATCTTTCATTAGATATATTTGGCAATTCTGAGAATACCATGACTTCTCTTTGAGACGTTTTAAGTTTGTAATGTTTCTTTGAATTAAATTAAAAAGAAGTTAAAGGAAAGCCATCCACTTTTGTACTTAAGTGATTTAAAATAAAAGATATCAACAAATTTTCCATTTTAAAAAGTGTAGTTATTTTATTAAACAAATTAATATGGCTTCACAGCTCACACATGGTGATTCCAGGCAGCTTACAACATTAAAAATCCACAGTATAAAACCCTTAAACCCACCCCACCCCATCCCCCACAGTGGCAACAAACACAATCAAACCACCCTCTTGGTTGCCTTCGTATCAATCTGGGATTCCCAGGCCTGCTGACAGTTATATTCTAGCTGCAGTAAAATTACAAACTATGGCCTTGTTTTAAGGCTTGGAAATGAGATATTTACACTAATGTAAAGAAGAACTTTTTTATTTTAAATCTGCAAAAGGAGCAACTCTTGGGTAGGGCTATTGATTTGATATTTCCCAACTGAATGTACAGCATGCTTTGTGGACAGAGTAATTCTGTGTTCTTTTGCCAGAACTCACAAAGGTCTGGTTGACAGCGATACCTTTTACAGCTAAATTTACTCCAGAGTGACAGGAGCAGGTGGGCCCAGGCCTGCCAGACACTTGTGCATGAAAATCACGCATCTTACAGGTCAACAGCAAAGGGGAAAAAGCTCCTGTCTTCGGTGCAGAGGGTGAGTGAGGCAAACAGGACCCAACCTGGGGGGTTTCTCTTCAAAGCCAGCTGGTCTGGCTTTATTCTACAGGAATTTTTTACCTGTCAGTTTAATCAACAAAACCCTCAGCAGGTGCTGACGGGGACATCTTCCTGGAGAAGAAGGGCACTGGTGAGTTTTCATAATTTCTTTTTACTAGATAGATTGATAATATTAATGCCTATTTGCTGTCTGCCTGATAATTCCCTTATAAAACCATGCCTGTAACCAAAAATGGTTGAGTGTCTAAAATGTTATGTTCCAATAGAGAGGCTTGAGAAATGTGCTGTTTTCCAATAATTACTCTGATAAGGCAAACTTGCCCAGGGAAATTCAGTGCCTGTTACTTTTTTGATGAGTAAGATCAACTTTAAAGATCAGATGGGCCAGTGAAGACAAAATGGCTGAGGACATTTATACACACTCGTGCAGAATAATATAGTAGGGAGAAAAAGGAAAGAAAACCGCATCCCACACCCATGCCTTTTAATTTTGAAGTAAATAGTGAAAGAGATAAATTACATTTCATCAGCTATGTTATACCTACATTAAATTTGTCCAACCTGTAAAATACTATAAAAATTATCTTTTGAATATAGCCACTGGAGTTAACTTACCTTAAAGGGAATGTGAAAGGCAGTCACGTACAAATTTTGCTGATTTTACTAGAAGCAGAAGCTGGAATATGGGAAGAAAAGTGGGAATGTAATAGTGCTTTCATATTAGTTGCAGAGAATTCAATGTGCACAACTGTTTATGTCTTAACACCACCAAGCAGTTTGCAAAGGATAACATTTTAAAAGGCAATCTTATTTTAATTACAGCAAAGACGTGGGAAAAAAGATCAAATGCTAAGACATATTTGGGGAGGAGCAGAATTTTTTATGATGAATTTCTATTTTCACAAGCTTGTGCTTTTAACTATGCTTCAGAGCAATTCTTACAAACTGTCAAACAAATGGAAAGCATTTCTGTAAACAAGTAATCAAGTTTTGATTTTATTTTTTTTTAGTCCAAGACTAATATTATATACAAAATGAACATATGAAATTGCTTTTCACAACCAGATTCCATACTGACATACTGTCTGGCACACAGGTTTAAAGAGCACAGAACAACAGATAGATAAATTGTGACATTAATTTGGCACATTAAGTTATTCTCTTAAGAAATTCAGAATTATTGTTCATGTATCAGACAAATCTTTAAGGAAGTATTGTTCAACTATTTTAAAGACATTTCATACAGAATATATTTCCATATTTTTCCTGTGCACAATATTGCTTTCAAAAGACAAGGACTCAACTCTTAACTTCTCAGATTTAATACACTTTTGGAAGTCAATCCAATGGATTTCCATGGTTCCTATTTCATGTAAGAAATTTGGTATCTTTCTCACCATCATTCTGACTTTTTTTTCTTATTTAAGTGAAACATAAGAGAACAGCTGATTTGTCTTGATATCTGTTAAAACCATGCAGCTGCTCCAGAAGAATGCCAAGGACATTTGTAATAATATTTTAAAATTTGTGAAGTATTACTAACGGTTGCTAATTTTAAACAGTGGTACAAATTATGTTGGAGAAAAGGATAATATAATTTATAAAGCTGGATATTCAAAGGAACTAAACTTTTATATTGCAATTGCTTACATATTTTTTTCAGCATAAAAGCCAGTGAACATATTGTGGAAGACTACAATGCTCTGTAAAACTCCTTAATGTACCATGTTCATTACTAAATGGGGATAAATATATTCCTTGAAAAAAAATCCCGTTCTGAAAAACAATTAATTCTAGAAAGTTGTAAAGAAAGAAAAAGCTGGATAAACAGACAGAAACCCAGATACCATCAAATAATTTCATAATATGGTCACTAAGATATTACGCTTTAAGTTTTTATGGAATATAAGAACCCAAACAACTTCTAATACGATACATCTTTATAAAATCTAGATAGATTTTTTTCTTTATGTTCCTTTTTACCAAAAAATATGTTGTTGCTCCTGAAAAACCCATTTTTTTTACACAATAAATAAGCATGACCACCAAAACCATACTGTCCAGATTTTTTTTACTTTTAATATTAAACCTAATTGTTAACTTTAGGCATTGACATATTACATAAAGCTAGGAAGGTGATAACAAAATATTAGTAGATCAATTTTTAAAACATATTCCATTTTAAAATATTAATCACTACTTAAAATTCATCTTAGTAAGATAATATTAGTACTGTACCATGGCCCATTCTAAGTCCTTCCTCAAGAACATGTTTAGCAGTAAATGGAATTTAAATTTTATCTGAATGCATGTGGAATTGTAGAACTTTAATAGTGGCAAATTTTCTCAGAAGATATATTAACACTCTGCAGTAAGCATATTTATTTCTTTGTAACATGCTGCTCATTATCCTATACTGAGCAGATACAAGACATTACAGAATGGGACAAACCTTATAAAAAAACATCTTGTGCTTGTCCTATTCATCTCAATGAATCTTCACTGGGCTATTTCTCAAAGCACACCCATTTAAATACTGAAAAACTAAATAGACAACTTTTTTTCCTCTAAAAATAGTCCTTTGGGCTTTCCGGATATGGCTGTAGAATTTGTATCATACATTTCTATAGTTTTAGAATACATAATGAATGGTAATTTAGTTCAGTTTTCCACTACGTGTTTTTCTTTAACCCTAAATGGTAACAATTGTCCAGGGTTAGGTATTCTAGAGAGCATGTATATATGGCCCTTAACTGCATTTGAAATGCATTGGATATACATATGCAATTCTTTGTTCTAAACTTAGTAAGGCAAGAAGATGTCATATGATTTCAAAACAATGAGTTCCTTCTTTCCTTCCTTTTTCCTATTCTGTACAAAAAGCAGAATAGCTTTACTTAATTCAATGAATTTACACTTTCTAAAATTGCTAAGAAAAGACCATGCACAATTGTTCTCTCTTGCTTAATTCTGTTTTCTGGAAAAAAATATTTTCAAAATCTCAGTGATATACAAAAAGAAATCAGACTTCAGAGAAAATGTATAAATAAATGTATAAATAAATACGCAATATATCTGTAACTTTAATTTAGAACAATAAAAGTAATACTCTTTGCAAAAAATCCCCACCATTGTTCATATTTTAGATTATTTGAAGAGACTGTCTAGGAAATTAATCACTCCATAAAGAATTATTAAGATGGTTTACACTTGAACCAATATTTTTTCCTTCTTGCTTTCCTTTTCTTCTTCACTTTAAAGAAGCATACAAATTCCTTGTATGCTCCACAATCAGTTACATATAAGTTTTTAAAACAAAGAAAATGGCAGTTTTCCTACATCATTTGTCATTTAAAACAGCCAATCATTGAAAAAAAATCCATATTATGAGAATATTTTATTATGTCAATGATAGCTCTACAAAATGTACAAGTTTAACTCTCTCATCTTCATTCAGTCACATAATTTTAATAATAACCATGGGGCATAGTTTCATTTTATTCAAGCATGGTAATGGATTATGTATACTTTTTGAATTTCAGTCATGGACATTTTTGGTGATTCTGCAGCACAGGAAAATTAGAAAATGTCCCAAGTCATCTGAAAATATATAAATATTTGTCCAGATAAAATAGTGAAGCATAAAACAAACTACAAACCAATCTAGTCCGTGGCATATCACTAACATTATCTTAAACATTTTTCTGGAGCTATTTTCCCTGATGAATAGAGTTTATGAGAAAAATACACAGGACTCAGACTGATGCCCTCTTTCTCTTGCTTATCCAAAAGAAGTAAATGGACAGTCCACAGATAGTGGGAAATTCAGAAAGCAAAATAAAAGTGGCATCAGAGTGATGAGGAATGTTAGGCAGGGAGAGGGGAACCACATCTCACTGGAGTCAACACCTCCTATTTATTTCAATCCTGTGCCTGTGAATCGCATTCACAGCATTTTCAAGTTTATTTAATGATTAAACCAATTATTTACACAAGGAACCATATGTACATGACCTGTGGTTATTTCTATTTATGAAAAGGCAATATTTATTTGGGATACAAGGGCTCCAATCCTGAATACTTCAGTCTGGGAATAAGCACCATTCAGTACAATGGAAATTACTTCTGAGTAATTCTGAGATGCACAGAGCAACAGTGAAATTGCTATTTTTACCCATTACATTTATAATAAAATTATTTGTTGTTAATTTGCTTTACTCCCCATAGTCCTGGAAAACAACTGACGGTTGTACAACTTGTGAATAATGCAGGTTGTGGTTTATTTGCATGCAAGCAAACAAGACATTACAGAGCAATTCTTACTGAGAAGTAAATCCCATTAAATTGCCTCCTGAATGATACAGGATTGTGCTGTTTGCTGATCCACCCGCAAGTAATATCAAAGTTCAACTCCGGTCCTGATGACTACATGGAAAATAATACAAATAATAATAATTAAAAATACTGCATGATTAGCCAAATGCAGTTAAACTTTTAAGTTAATGAAATCTTATATTAACATAGAGTTCTGATACGTGGCCTTAATATTGTGGATGGTATGGCTCAATGTGGGGTGCTTTTCTGTTTGTATTTTTTAAAATGATTTCTAATTTACCATGTCACATATTTAAGGCATTAGAAGGCTGTTGTGGGAAATGCAAGGTTAAAGCAAGGCATTATGTCTGGGGTTCCTTACTGGCTTAGCATTTGGGCTCACAGTAGCACAGCTGAAGTATGATTCTATTCCTGGCAAGTCAGCAAATGCAAGGCTTGTTTTACCCTGCTTGACAGAAAAGTCCCCAGCTCCCTCCCACCCTTCTACATATGAGCTAGCACACATTTCCCTGCTGCCTCTACAGTTCTTCTGCCCATAAAATACTGAAAGTCCTTTTCCTATATAACTGTGGTAGGAATTTTGGGCATTTGCCATTCTAATGTATCACAACTGCTTGAACACGTAGCTTAACCTGTTTGCGTTGCTGGAATCTTCTTCCAGTGTCTCTTTACAGTTGGTTCTCCTTCTTCTGGGCCCTGCACTGCTACTGAAGGTCTCCAGTGAGTGACTTATTTCGATACTGAAAGTTTTTATTTCTTGCAAAACCGGAGAACAGTATCAGCATTTTGTTTTGCAATTTATACTGCTTTAAAAAACAGCTGTCTGCTTGGTTGGATTAATCAGTAGGTTTACCAAGCCCTTGAAAACAGCCATAGTACCAGCCATAGCAGCACCCTGTCATAAAATAATACCTCATGCAAAAGGTAGGCTGGAATCACACTTAGGCTCTTTCTATGCCAGACTACTTTCAAATTCCATTTATCTGAATGTAGCAGCTGTGTACTTAATCATATGACGAGAAGAGAGCCATCTCGTGCCCTCAATTTAATATTGAAAGGCCGCCAAGAATGAAAAGAAAAATGTAGAGTCTACAATATGGCACTAAGAGCTAAAGTACAGATAGTCCTTGACTTACAAACTCAATTGAGCCCAAACTTTCCGGTGCTAAATGAGACAGTTGTCAAGTGAATTTTTGCCCCATTTTACAACCTTTCTTGCCATAGTTGTTAAGTGAATCACTGCGGTTGTTAAGAGTGACATGATTGTTAAATGAATCTGGTTCCCCACTGACTTTGTCAGAAGGTTGCAAAAGGTGATCACATGACTGCAACTGTCATAAATATGAGTCAGTTACTTAGTGTCTGAATTTTGATCACGTGACCGTGGGAATGCTGCAACAAGTCATAAGTGTGAAAAACAGTCATAAGTCACTTTTTTCACTGCAGTTGTCATTTTGAACAGTCACTAAATGAACTGTTGTAAGTTGAAGACTACCTGTAAACTTTTTCTATGCATGCTGCCTTACTTCCCAGTTTGATTTATTATTTCATTTTTAAAAATCTATATGACCACCCCATCTTATGAAACACAACTTGGAGTGGTTACAACAACATTAAAAGTAAAAAAAACCAATAGAAACAATAAATATGGAAATTGAACACCTCCACCATCCTTGTCCAATGCTGGCAGCGAAACCGTACTCAGGTTCCAGCCTCACCCTTGGGATAAGAGATGGCCTTTTTGGAAGGTTAAAAGGCTGGGGCCTGCCAGATCTTGGGGCAAAGGGTGCTCTACAGCAGGGGTCCCCAACCTTAGCAACTTTAAGACCTGTGGACTTCAACTTCCAGAATTCCCCAGCTAGCATGGCTGGCTGGGGAATTCTGGGACTTGAAGTCCACAAGTCTTAAAGTTGCCAAGCTTGGAGACCTCTGCTCTACAGGACAGGTGCTGTACACACTTCCTAGGTCCTGCTGGATGGCACTTCCTAGGTACTGTAACATGCCACAGTATTTGGCTTAGTGCAATGGGCAAATACTCTCACCAAGAGCAGGTCCCATAAGTAATCTGGTTCCATTTCATGTAGGGTTTTAAATCTTGAATTTCACCTGGGAAGAGATCAGGAACTTCTTTATTTATTGGACCTTTTTTATTTATTGAATTTATATACTGCAACAATCACACAATAGTCAGATACTATTAACCACAGTATCTTATTAGACCACCTATGGATATTGGAATGAGGACTTGGTTTGCTCTTTCTTTAGTGGACAGTTCCAATCTGTTTTGATGGGTGTGAGAGGTTGGCCTAAGGGCAACTGGGACACTACAGTAGTTGCTCCTTTCTCTCTTGGAGATTGTAAGAGCATGGATGGGAGAGAATTGAAGTTGAACTTAAGCAAGACAGTTGCTATTTGTACGTCACTGTTTTCTATCAACACCAGGTTTATCTCTGGACACGCAAACACTATATTTTAAGGACCAAGTTCCTGATTTTGGGTCCTTCTGAACTCACAGCTCGTGCTTGAACATCAAATGGAAGCAAGGGCTAGAGGGGTTTGCCTGATGCATTGATTTATGCATCTCATGTTCTCCTTATCACTCAGATAGATTCCGCAATGTAGTTTAAAAGTGGCCACTTTTGAAGATTATGCAGATTATAACTAGTCCAAAATACGGAGGCCCTTATGTTTACTGGCATCCAGTGTAAGATTGATGTTGTGAGCCCTGTACTGGTTATTGATTCGGATCTGGGTACAATTTAAGGTCCCGGTTTTAACCTACAGTATAATGTACTGTATATAGCTTGGTGCCTGCCTGAGTGTCTTTTCCAAACTGTTTCAGTCTCTTCTAGCAGAGTTGAGCAGTGCCAGTGCCAAATTGTATTGCTACTCAATGGCAACACCGATGTGAAATGATCTCAGAGATCAAGATTACCCCCTTTTCTTGATGGCTTTCAAAAAATTGTTAAAATTGAGTTTTTCTGGAAAACATTTTGAGTAATGTTTCCCTACTGTAGTATTTTTAAAATTTTCTATTTTTGTTATTTTTATTGTAAGAAGGGAGGGAGGGAGGGAGGGAGGGAAGGAAGGAAGGAAGGAAGGAAGGAAGGAAGGAAGGAAGGAAGGAAGGAAGGAAGGAAGGAAGGAAGGAAGGAAGGAAGGGATTATATACATGAGTAACCAGTGTTACTTATTATGTTTTAACATCTACCTTACATCTTCCAGGATTAAATCCTGGAGCAGATGTTCAGATTGTACTTGCAAGCAGGCCCTGTTGTCTCTAGAACAGAAAATGACAATCTTTCTTTCCAGGCATACCAGAGCACAGCTAGTGTCATGTGAGGAATAACTCCTCCTTTCCAGTTCAACTTGGTATTTCAAAGAAGGTGCAGCCATTTAGAAAATCCTTTCTATCTGAATGTTGCCTCCCATTGCCATTTTCTTATATATCATAGTGTGTTTTTTCTCCTTTCATTAAAAACAAAAGCAAGACAGGGAAAATTTTTTTGCAGTAGCCTTAAAAATATTTCCTTGTACTCATTCGTGTAAGTTTATCCTTTATATAACCTATTACAATGGTGGTGCCTTGTTATAAGAAAGGGATTCCTGATTAGAGGATTTAGGGAGATGGGGATACATGGCAGTTCCCCCCTCCCAAAATAAGGAATTTGAGCTACATAATTATTCCAATAATTGGTAATACAGTAGCTGCACCAGAAGGTAAAGGATACTATTGCATTATCTGATGACTTATATTTTACAGTTTTAGTTATCAGAAAGGCTGGGCACCCATTATCCAGCATATTATGAGGTACTGCAATATTAAAGCTATTACCCTTTTAATGCTAAACTGTTGTAAGGTTATTATTCAGTAAAGCTCCAGTCTAATTTTCATTCTGGGTCCATTGCCTCTCTTTCTGCTCTACATTATGAGGATACAAGAGTCTGAGAAAATATCAACTGGATTTTCTTCTCATATATGTGCATGGTTAAAGAAAAGTATTTCCAGATCAGAGGCTAACATTGATGGATGCATAAGTATTTTTCACTAAGCCTACATATCATGGTTTAATTACGATTTTTAGAATAAACAAGTCTGTGAAGTTGGCAGAAAAATCTAAAACATAAATAACGGTTAACTGATCATGACAGATAGATTTGTATGACATGCTAAGACCCAAGGAAAGAAACAATTCAGAGAGATGTGTGTTTGATTATGTATGTGTGTGTTGCACGTGCACACACACGTGTGTGTAAATGTGAGGGAAACCTGTTATATAACACCATGATTTAAAATATTAAAACAGGTGGCACTTGGCAGAACATAAATCATTCTCCATTGTATTTCGGGCATGTGACCTATATTTCAGAGAAAATGGAATATATGCTGTGTACCTGCAAAGAGATGGATGGTGTAGTGGTTAAGGTGCTGGTCTAGAAACTGGGAGTTCTAGACCTCCTTTAGGCACTGAAGCTGATTGGGTGACTTTGGGCAAGTCACTCTCTTTCAGCCCAACTTACTTCACATGGTTGCTATGGGGTGGAGTGGGGAAGAGCTAGCCTTTTACATGCCACTCTGAGCTGCATAAAGGCAGGATATAAATAAAAAGTAACAAGAACAGACTCTCTCAAAGTGAGCCTTTTAGACATGAATAAATTAAAGAATAAGCCTTTGGCATTGGCTAAAATTTACCTTACAGCTATGTTTGTTTGTTTGTTTGTTTGTTTGTTTTCCTTGTCCCCCATCACAGCATTAGAAATTTTGCAGAGACATGCTTTGGAATTATTTTGCTTTCTTTTTTATCTATTGGAAAAAACATGATCAAAAAACATAGGGCCACCAAATTTAGCATTCTTCATTGGATTAGTCCTTGCCATTGCCCTGAAAACACTGGTTCCTCTAATTGCACATGCAGACCTTCCACTACATGGCAACCTGGTGCTATGTGAAGTGAGCTTCGTGAGCCTCAAGAAACCTTTGTGCTTGCTTTATGAAGAAGCTCCAATTGTTTAGTCAGACCAGTAAGATACAGAAAAGAGGGTTTTAGGGGACACACTATTTGGAAATAGATTCCTGAAGAAGAAATATCTCCCATGGGGCTCCTTTTAAAGAAGAGATTTTGCTCTCAGGTAATACACCTTCCCAGGATCTTCCTGGACATCCACTTTCCAACCAGGGCAGAGATTTTGATTCATGACATCTCATTTGTCACAATTGCAAACATAGGAAAAATGGATTTAAAAAAAAAAAAACAGGCCTTGTGTTTATAGGGATGCCTGAAACATATGGACGATTAGGGAAGGGCACCAAGAGCTGCCCAAAGCCCCTGTCTAACAGGCTGAATCCACTCACGCCAAGGGCCAGGGAGATAATCTGCAAACTCGTGTGCTGCTTTTATATCCCCCAAATCCTGCTTATTTCGTCCTGCCTAAGAGCTTCCGTTGCCCTGGGAGCCGAAAGTCGAAAGATCCGACCTACGCAGTGAGAGTCTGAAAGGGAGGCCGGCGGCAGACTCAAAAGACGGCTCGGCAGGCTGAGATTTGAGCGAAGCCTTCCTTCCTCTGGAGCGACGCGGTTCCAAAGTGCGCGGCTTCTTTCGAAGCGCCCTGAATCTCCACAACGCTTCCCCCTCCCCAAATTAACCCTTTCAACTGAGCCGCTCGGGGGCGGAGCGAATCGGCCCCGACCACAGCCGTAGCCCCTCGCCTTCCAGGCCTGCCAAGCGCGCGGCTGGGGTCACAGCGAAGAAGACGCGAAGCGGCCGGCTGGGCCGACCTCGCCCACCGTCCGACTCAACCAAGCCGCCCTTTGAAGCGCGCGGCGGCGGCGTTGGCGGCGTTTGTTTGAGGTCCTTCCTGCGAGTGGCCCGAAAACCGACGCAGCGACGCTTTGGGCTCGGCGACGGCGGGAGGGAGCTCACTTTAAAAACCGGGGGTGCTGCGTAGGTCGCAGCCTTGTTCTGCTTCCCTTGACCGCTTTGCTTGTGGGCGGGTGGAGCCAGTTAAGTTCGCTGTGATCCACGGAAGTTTATGAGATAATAGCTATGCTGGTCTTTAGGGAGTCCAGCGAGGTTCTTTTTGAGTAGACCGGTGGGTGTCCAAATTCCAGAAGGCACAGAACTTTCTCGACTCCTTTTATGATTGCTTTTGAAGCAAAACGGCCCTCGGAACATCTCTTTCCCCCCACCCCCGCCCCCGCCCGCTTTGCAGTACCTGTCGATTTTCTCGTTTTAAACGGACAGCTTCTAAATCGGGATTAGTGGATGTGGGGGGGGGGGTTGGGGCAGCCTGTTCAGGGAAATCGTCTCTGATTACTGCAAACTGGTAAAGTGAAATGCGCAGGGTTGCCATCACCGTTTTCCCTTTCTTCTTTTCTGGCGAGGTTCCTGTGTTTTTTAACCTAGTGCTGTTAGAATTTCAGGAACGGAAGCTTTTTTTTTTTTTTTCCCCCTTCAAAACCTTTCCATACTGGGAAAATATTTCGCCTCTCAAATTTCTGTCTGCTCTGCTATTATTAACAGCCTGGGAGTTCTCAGGGAGGGGGCGTAGCTCAGTGGCGGAGCGCGCAGGCTTGGCAGGCGGATGTTCCCAGCTTCACAGCCTCTGGCTCTTTCTGGCAGCGTTGCGAAAAGTGTAGCCTCAAAGTGTCAATAGTGACGGGCTAGATGGCCGGCAAGCTGACATCATTGGAGACAATATGCTCCTAGGGATAGTTGAGGTGTACCGTGTAATTCCATTAACTTAAATCTTCCCCTACCTGATGTCCTCCAATGGGGACCGCGGCTCCCAGAATTCCAAACAGTCGTGGTAGGTGAGGAATTCTGGGAATTGCAGTCCTAGTAAGCCCTTCTGGCTGGCATTAGGTTGGGGAAACTGATCTCTTATAAATTGATCTAAGCAGGTGCACTTATATCCAACATAATATGCTTTTCGAAGATCAAGGTGTGTGCTTTTTCCTCAGTATCCACAAATGCAACACTCTGACATTCTCTCCTTGCTTCTGAGAGACACATTTATCTTCCTAGCCCTTTTGACGGACTTGGAACTTGCTGTGTTTTATATATTTGAGGTTCGTGAGTGCTCACTTTCTTAAACAAATACACAAACCCTTTTTCTTACCTTTTCCACTTTGACAATCTAATCCTATTTATATTTATTCCAAGTAAATTCCATAATGTTCAATGAAAAAAAAATGTAAGGAAAATGTGCACAGGATTGCACCAACCTTAAAAATTGTACCTGATTCATTCTAAATGACAGTATCTGCCAACACAGCCACACATTCTGAATTCCTCTAGATTTCTACATTTCAGAATTCTGCTTCTTCCCTTTAAAGCATACCTTTATTTTTGCCTTAATTAAACAAACCTTGAAACTTGGTTAATGTGTATCAAGCACAATGCCTACTAAAGGAAAAACTAAACCATCTTGGTCTGTCAAAATAAACTTAGAGAACTCTGCATAGCCAAACATTTGAGAAACCAATCATTCTATGAAAATGCCTGTACATATGTTGTGCCTGTAGAGCTGTATCAAATGTAGGAGGAATTTGTTAATTTGCAAACCTTTAAAATGGTCTCACAGATGGAGGAGGAAGATATCTGAAATAGCAAAAAAAGTCAGAGTGCAAGGTAGTCATATTTACCTGTAAATAAAACATGGGACATAGTAAAAGTTATAAATCAATGCATGAATTTGAATTGTTAGAAACTTAGTATAGCATGAATAAAATCTGTATATTGCATGGTGTTTCCACGTCTCCTTTACAGTTCCTTTACAAAGAGAATAACAGAGACTCACTATGCTGTTTGTATTAGACAGTTTATTTACAAATGTTTAGGTGTACCATATGAAAACCAGTTGGTATGAGAAGTAATAGTCACTAAATAATATCAGTTGCTTAGTCATTATATACTGTAGTTATAAGATATGAACTACGCAGAAAAGTTTAGCTTCTCCCAGCTTTTAGATTTAGAAGGTAAGGAGTGATATAGAACTGTTATTGGTCACCACAAGCTAATCATCAGAAATACTTCTCATTTTTTCAGTATTAGGTACAGGCTATATAAATTTGTAAGTGAGGGAGAGAATTATTCATTTAATGGAAAGATGTTGAATAGATTGCTTTAAGTCAGTATGATACCTTACTACTACTGTACTACTTGAGCCTTGGTGGCACAGTGGTTGGAATGCAGTATTGCAGGCTGACTTGGCTCACTGTCAGGAGTTCAATCCTGATCAGCTCAAGGTTGACTCAGCCTTCCATCCTTCCGAGGTTGGTAAAATGAGGACCCAGATGGTTGGGGGCAATATGCTGACTCTGTAAACTGCTTAGAGAGTGCTGTAAGGTACTATGAAGTGGTGTATAAGTCTAAGTGCTATTGCTACTGTTACTTTTATCATTAGCTGTCTACATTTTCAGTTGAGCCAGTTCTATACCCATACAAGACACAGAATCTGCAGCAAGAGACTATTGCCCAAGAAGAATCAGAATTCTAAACTGATCTAGTAGAGCCTGTTGCAAAATATACAGGTTTAAGGTTTAGCAATGTATTAAAAAGCAACATCCAATATACAAGTACAGTATTGGACTTTGAAGAACTTGGATAAAAAAAGTATTAACACTTTTGAACTTGGAGGTTAGGTAAGACTTCTGAGAATACCATGGACAGCCAAGCAAACAACAAATGGTTCTCACTGAAGCCCCAAAAAAGAGAAGCAAGGAAAGAAATCTCCATGCTCAAGTTACTCTACTTCAGACACATTATGCAAAGAGGAGGCTCTGATTTTGGGAAAAGTGGAAAAGAAAGCGAAAAGGAAGATCAGAAATAAAGTTACTGTAGCAATGGATGCACTATTGGAAAACCTGAAGGACCAGATAGGGACAGATTGTCATGGAGGACATTTATCTATGTGGTTGCTAAGAGTTGATACCAACCATATAAACAATTAATCAAAATATAGAAGTGAGGAGAGCGGTAGAAAGCATCACCTTTCATTTGTCTGTTGTTTTTTAAACTCACTATTCTGCTGATCTACAGAAATTCATCAAGAGATTTCACAGTGATCAAGATTAATTTTATATTAGTATCTGCTGTTAAGATTGACCACACAGTATTTCTTTTATCCTGATAATGCACAAAATATGTGTAATGCACATATTAGTAAACAACTAAAAATTTGGACAAGTAATGATAATAGTAGTTGTAATAAGATACCATGCTGACATAAAGCCATCTTTTCAACATTTTCCATCAAATATACAATCTGCAATGGTGCCATAATAATTTCAGTTTAATTTATTCAGCATGATGAATAAGTCAGAAAATAAACATATACATTTATTGAGAAAGTTAAAACTGTTAAAAACTGTACCACATATAGAACATCTCTTACATTTGCATTTATTTCAGTCTGGTATTCTAGACTTGGTATAGACTTGGCTCACTATTATTATAATTCAGCACTTCAAAGACAGAATTCAGATGGAATTTACTAAAAATGGTTGATTTTTAAACTTGTTTCTAACATGTAGTTTCTGAGTAATAGCAGCTATTTGCCCAAAGCATAAAAGGAATTATTTTCAAAGGTTTTCATACAAATTGCTTCATTAATAAAAGACCTGTATTTTAATAATCTCTTACTGTTGTGCTTTTAAACATTCAAGGTGCCGACTAAGAGTTGTAAACTGTGAAGTAACTACCATGGAACAGATTAAGTAAAACAAATGACTTTCAAAATAAAGAGAGTGGACGTGGTAAGTGCTATATTCATTTTTCATTTACATCATTCAATATTTCAAGAAAGCTCTGTTTATTAGTTCCTTTCTCTACATTTTTTTTAAATTAAACCGTAGGATAAACCCTGCAGTAGTACGTACTAAAAGGTATACTAATGAGAAAGACTTTCTATAATCACAACTTATTGTACACTATACCATTTTAACTGTGGCATGCAATTTATACTCAGGTGTCACTTTTCAGCACCTAGCTTTAAAAATATATTTTACAATTAATTCATTTCCAAGAAATTACATACATTTTCTTTCTCCCCTGTGGACTGTGAAATATTTAAATTACCCTTCTGGAATCTATATCCTATTATAATGAGATTCTGGGAATTTACATGTTATATGAAATTATAAAAGTAATATGGATTGAAATAATGTTCTGAATAAGTGGGAGAACAAATAAAGTATTGTTGATCTTGAGGGGCAGATTAATCTCTAGCCTTGATTCTTTTTAGAGTAGGTTACTCTGACACCTCCCCCAACTAATTTGATGTGTGCGTGTGAGCAAGAGAGAAAGAGAGGGGGGGGAGAAAGAAAGTTATAAAGCTCACTAGAAAAGCTGTATCAAAAGCCTTGGATCATGCTTAAAAGCAGGCAGATATGAGAAGTAGTTCAGCAAACCACTTTTTAAAGACGGGCTGGATTCGATGAAATAAAAGCAGTATTTCTCAGCCTTGACAACTTTAAGATGTGTGAACTTCAATTTCCAGAATTATCCAGCCAATACTGGAGTTGAGGACCACATGTCTTAAAGTTGTGAAGGTTGAACAACACTAAAGTAGAGTAAGAAGAGTAGTAGGGTGGGGCTGGACCCTGGATGGAAAATGGAAACCACAGCACCCAGGGTTAGGATGCATAAACGGTGGGGTTATTTTCAACATAACCTTGGCTCTCTGTAATTTAAATGTCACTTTTACAGTATAAATTGGCAGGCTCATTACTGTTAAAGAATTAAACATTTGACTATCATTCTAAAACGAGAAGAACTTGGATAATTACTGAAAGAGGATGTTAACTGAGCTCACCATGAAATAATCATATTCGTAAGGGAAACAGACACTTGGCTACACCTCAGCCCTTCAGTAAGGTTATAGAAGGGTTGATTATTCCAATAATTACACCTCCTGTTGTGCTTTTTTTTTTTTTTAAGTCAGATGTAAGTTTCAGGTGGAAGGCTGGGAAACAGTGCAAAATTTCTGTTTCCTATTGCCAGCAGGCCTGTGCCTAACAGGAACCTTTAATCTTACCTTTTTGGAAAGAATCCAGAGGAGATTTGCTGCCAATTATTGGCTGTTTGTAACACATGTTTTAAAAATATGGTCTGGAGGTAACATTTCAAAGTAAATTATACCGAATTCTAAATGACACAGGAAGATTCCACAGGTGTTGTCAGAGCTATTTTTATTTGTTCACTAAAATGTTCTCTACTGAGTTTTGAGAATTAAAGAAGCTATAGTATTTGGCTTCTACAGTTTGTCCACAAGGGATTGCAACATTTTATCAAAAAAACAAAACAAAACAGAAAGGTGCCTTGCTCATTGCCTTGAGGATCTTTTCTTTGACTGAAAAATATTGCCATTAACTGCTGAGTATAGTCTTAATATAAAATCATGACTATTTAAAGAATTATTCTAATAATGAAAAATTAAAATGCATCTAGTTGACTTGATCTGGATCAAAAGCTAAGTAGAATGAGGATTTATTAGCATTTGAATGTGAAACTGTTAGGAAATTCAAAGGCTATAAACTAATACAGGAAATTAAAAAAAAAAAAAAACCATCCTGGATGAAGGTTCTAGTAAACACTTCCAAACTTTTACCAAGTAATTTGTATGGGCATGTATATAAAATACAGGAGTATAGCTTGATATGAAGGACAGTAAATATTTTTTAATATTGTAAATAAGGAGACAATGGACAGGATATATGAATCCATAGAATTTGTATTTATTTTGATGCTGTCGTTTTCTTATTTCAGGCTATAAAATCAAAGCCACACTAATCTTTTCTCTGTCCTGATAAGCTTGTTTTTAATTTCACCATTTTCCTGCAATTTTTATACAAAGAAAGATATTGGCTAGAATTTAGTATAGAATATTGCTGTACAGTACTACTTTTTAACATCCCAATTTGAAATAAGCCTAATTAGAAATCTTTAAGAAATTTTTGGGACATTTTGGAACTACCGTGTTTCCCCGAAAATAAGACCGGGTCTTTTTTTTTTTTTTTTTGCCTCCAAAAGAGGCACCAGGTCTTATTTTCAGGGTAGGCCTTACCTCACCTCTGTCACTGACAGCCCCATCCATCCATCCATCCATGATCTCTACAAGGTCTACAACATACATGCTACATGATCTAGCAATATATATTACTAAAATTGTGGCATCATGGAGAGGATTATGGAGATGGTTTGAAGAAGGAATGCAGTGGTGATTGCATTCTGTAAATAGCAGGTCAGTCCTGAAAGGGAGGAAAGAATAAGAAGAAACTCAAAATTTTCCTGCCTTGATTTTCTTTGGTATGAAATAGAGAGACATATATACTCTTCTCAGGCTTTCAAAATTCTGTTATTATTTCCTGCAACAATAGTAGAATTCCAGTAGTCCTTGTGGAGTCTGTTTTCTGACCTGGCCTACCTCAAAAAAGACTAATGCACCACCAAGATAAAACAAATATGGCTTATTTATTGAGAAGTACATTAATGCCATTTAAAGAAAACTCCTGATCAGGTCTCTGTTTTGCTGAATTAATAGATTATCTCTCTGAAGGCATCCTCACTGCAAATGGAGAGTTTATGCTCTAGAAAAGGAAAAAGATATTGCCTTCCTTTTCTGTAACTTCTGAACATATTACTTCAAAAGTAATTCTCTGTTTTGTTACAATATGCATTCTTTAGTAAAATCAGAGTCATCTGTTTTAAGGTTTATTGTCAGGTTGATGGGAGAAAATAATAGTTACAAGTTAACAACATTTACGGAGAATTTAAGTTCTGTGGATCAAAACAGAAGAGATTTAAGAGCATAGTTAAAAATGAAAACTGGTGCGAAAATAAGCCCCACTAAAAACAGTGGAGCTCCATTCTGAGTGCAAATATCTAGGCATGCTCTATTAAATTTTCCATGGCTGGGGAAATGTGGTTAAGGCATGTTTATAAGCATGTATGCGTTGATAAGTTCTTACAATATTCCATGTGTGAGGCATATATTACTACTTCCATGTGTAAACAGTCATTTCAGATCAAATTTAGTTCATGTAAAACACAATACTTTTCAAAAGGCAAAGTACCATAGCCTATTGGGATTCATTGAATGATATTTTTTGATTGATGTAGATTGCAGCACTTGTGCAAATAGGAGCATATAGCAACTATTCTTAGACCAGAATTGTAGTAATGATGCTATGTGATCCTATGGTTTCAGATGCAACTAGATTTCTCCATTGCTTTAACCACTGTTTCATTGCTCCTAATGTGTAAATAAACTTAAAATACAAATTTTCAGTAAAAACCTCTGAAAATGCCAATCAATTATTGAAATAATTTTAGGGACTCTTTTCATGTGTTTTTCCTTGCCAGCAGGAAACTGTGGTCTGACTGTGGAAATAATAAAATGGAAAATCCACCCTATAATGTAAATATCTTCTTAATGTATTGTTCTATGCTGATTTTGTTTTCTGAAGTGTGCTGTCAAAACTTTTTGCATTTAAATAATATAAACAATTTGGTACTTTTTTCATCTCTGTCACCTCAATTCTGGAAGGTCACAGATCTGCATTAATCTTAATTTTTCAAAATAGAAAATAAAGGAAAGAATACAAAATACGAATAAATATATAAAGGAAAAGCAAAGTGAACAATGTTTAGAACAGGGGTAGGCAACCTTGGCTCTTTTAGGACTCGTGAACTTCAACTCCCAGAATTCCCGAGCCAGCAGAATTCTGGGAGTTGAAGTCTACGAGTCCTAAAAGAGCCAAGGTTGCCTACCCCTGGTTTAGAAAATATAAATATTTATATTTAAGCATACTTAAGATATAGTCACTTTATTCTTTGTACATTCAGTTCAGTCTTGATTCATGGTGACTTACATGGACAAGTCCAAGTAGTTTTTATGGCAATATTTTTGGATTACCTCTGTCCTTGGGCTAAAAGGAAGAGACTGAACCACAGTCACCCCACAGTTTAATGCCTAAGGCAGGACTGGCTCTCTTGTTTTCTAACCACTTCATAAATCACACTTTTTAATAAGACACAATAATTGAGACATCACCCATTCCCCATTCCATCCAAATTATGGATCAGTGCACTGGATGGGAACACAAGACACCTACCAAAGGCCTGCATTATTGCATAATGATTTAACAAAGCTCCTTGATGGCAGGAATGTTGAAAAGTCAAGATGACTACATTGATTGCACAATTGCAACTGCTGCCTTGAGTTTTATGTTCCTATCCTTTGGATACCCATGCTTCATAACACAAAAAGACAGTATGGGAAAGGTTGCAAAAAAGAAGTACTTGAAACCATAATCATAAAACAAAAGATTGATCTTCATTGATTTCCACTCATCCACTGGTTCCTCTAAACATTTAATTTAATTCTCCCTTATATTAGCTATAGTGCCATCTATGTGCTGGGGCTATACAAAGCTTTAGAAATCTGACTCAAAAAATGTAGTACAGAATATACTTTAATGGTACTTGAATGTATTGTATTTATGGTGAAGAACTTAGTACTAATGAAGTTTATCACAGAAGTTTACCTTATAAGATAGTGAATTATTCCAATATCATAAAAACTTCCATCCTGCATAAGCCAGTCATCCAAAAGAAATGACGAAGCAATACTGATTTTATTGAATTTATAAATGGGCAAAGCAACCCCATCTGAATTCTGGAGGAACTGCCATGTCCTGTGCTCTGCAGTTTCACTATGACCAGTGGGAGATTACTGCAACTGGTAGAAGATTTCATTAGTTCATGAAATGCATCAGGAAAATGAATATGCTTTACTTGGCTTAAACACAAATGAAATGTCGGAGCTTTCTGCAGCTGGGTTGACAAATTTCCAGTGTTTTAACAGCACAGAATCGTTTTTTGCACTTATATGAGAATCCCCTCATTTAACTGATGAAGAATAGCCTTGCTTCCATTCTCCTTTTTAAACAATTCCTACCTTACCTTTCCTCTCAGAGATTGTGCATTTTTAAAAAATGGAACTACTTTACCCTGGCACTGTGATATTTAATTACACGTACTTTATTTCTCCCCAAAGTTGCAAAAGAATTGTGTAGAAGGGTGCATTGATATCTGAAGAAAAGGGAACAAAAGAGAAAGTAGGATTATACTAAAAGCCAAGGTAGTCATGTTGGCCATTCTCGAATCCATATTAGGTCAACATCTTAATTTCAGCAATTGAAAGATTGTTAGGTCTAACTAAAATGCTTCATAACACAGAGAAAACACATCCAAATTCTCTAAAATTCTTCAGGAGAAAGGTTAAGCCACAAACAAAAGAGTGAGAATAATAAATAAAATGTTCCTAGATACTGTGCAAAGTAATTGGGGGGTTTTGTTCACTAGTCTCCTATTTCGCTTGACTCCCAGGTGGGTGATTTACATTTTTGCCCAAAGTTCTGAAGAAGGACAAAGTTTCAGGATACAGTAACCTAGTTGCTGTGGGTGATAATAATAGAAGAACGTCTCTTTGTAATGGATTGCATCATCCTTAAAATGATTGTCTTTGTATTAAAGGCAACGATAATCTTTTATGTATTGATTCCCCACCTTTTCCCATGGGTGCATAAATGGCAAGCCGCAAATGTGCATAAAAACCAAAACAATCCCAAAACAGAGCTGAAGACTTATAAAGTTTAATGTATACGATCCCTAGGACCATCCCTTTTCTGGAAGGTCACTTAGTGTCAACGTAAAGGGGGCTTTAGAGTACTTCCAAGGAAAGGCGCGTGTAGGATTGCAGCCTGCGGTGGCGAAGCCAAGGCTACTCTCGCTTTTTGGACTACTCCCGCGCGATGCTGAAGCGGTGAGTTGGCAAGGCTGACTTTCTGGAAGCAAAACGTTTACACGGAGGATGCATGAACTCCTGCTAGCCCTCCGCGCAAAAGAGCACCTTAAAAGTCAGGAATCAGCTAGGGAAAGAAAAGGGTCGGTTATTTTATCTAGAGTGCCGCTGCTGTCCTTGCAGAGCTGGGCGGCTGCGTTTATCCGAATTTCCTCCTCCATCCTCGCCTTCCAAAGTTTAGCCTCGGGGCGAGGGCGGACAGCCGCACGAGAAGCAAAAAGGAGTCGATTTAAGAAAGGCGCAGAAAAGAGATGGAGGCAAAAAGGGAGGAGAAAGGAAATGTCAATGGCCGTGATTTAAAAGAAAAAGAAAAAAGCGGGGCGGGAGCCGCACCGCTGCTCGTCTTGCATCTCATCCCTGCCAGATTCCGGTGGGGGGGGGGCGGAAATGTTTCCAAAGTGCCTCGAAAGTTGGCCCGACAGCGCTGACCCAACCTCCCTGGTGGAAGTCAGAGGACCCCCCCCCCTCGTCTTGCGTGACTTTCTCCTCCGTTTCCCCGCAGGCTCCCGATTCCCCGCCCCCCCCCCCCCCTCCCCAACACCGACCCGCAGTCCGCGTCTGCCGGAGGAGTCGGCTCGCAGGCCGTCCCGAACGGACCGCGCCGGTTTGCTCTCGCAGCGCCGCTTTCCCTATATCGATCCGTAGATTCCGCCGCTACGTTGAGCTGAAGCGGAAAGAAACAAGGGGACTTGCGCAAAACGAGTTGCCCAAAAGGACCAAGGCTTGAGGCAAAAGCCCCGCTCGCCCCGATCCCCGCCGAGCATCCGAAGAGCCTTTCGGAAAAGATCGCCAGTGGAGGAATGCGGGCGCCCTTCCTCTTAAGCAAGCCCCCCCCCTCCCCCGGGCTCGGGTTTCTGGTCAAGACCTACTTAGTCTGGGTCCGGCAGCAACCTGGCCCTCTTCCCCCAGTCCGATTTTTGTAAAGGCTCCTATCGGTCTCTCCCATGGAGGGGGGGGGGCAAAGGGGGAGAGGGATGCGATTCCCCGCCTTGTTGCCGCGATCGCTACGACTGCGTGTAAATAATACAGGATGGTCATGAAGGGTTGCTCCCTGGCATGTGCCGTTTTGCCAACTCTCCTAAACCGCTAACCAGCCCTCCCTTCGCTCTCCCCCACCCCCACCCCCGGCCCGCCAACCACCCCCGGCGGTAAAAAAACTAAAATTAGCAAAATGTCAGGCATGGCAAGATTGATTCAGCCCAGATGCAATTATCATTTAAAAAGTGCTTGATTGAGGTGCCTGATGTTGGGTGATTTATTCTGCATACCATATACATAATTAAAGTAGGGTAGTGGAGTAATTTATCAATCTCCTTGAGACTAGAGAGGGGCACGGAAGGCGGAAAGAGAGAGGGAAAGACGGGGGGGGGGGAGAGAGAGAGAGAGAGAGAGAGAGAGAGAGAGAGAGATATCTTTGCCACCGCCTCTGCTCTGCTGTGAGCTGGTCGCTCTCGGCGCTCTTGTTTGTTTTATTAAAAACGCGTTCGGGATGTGATCCCGCCCCTTTTTTTTTTTCCCAAGAGTGAAACTGATTATTTCTCCAGCTCGGCAAGAGAGAGAGAGAGCCCTTCGTTTGGGATTGTGGGAGAGAGAGAGAGAGAAAGAGGGAGGAAGAAAAAAAAAAGAGGAGGAGGAGAGGAGGGAAGGCAGAAGGAAGAGAAGCCCTCGCCGGGCGTGGAGTTTTTGAATCCTCCCTTCCCTGCCTCTCCCCTCTCTTCCCCCCTCCCCTCCTTCCTGCGATCCGTGATGTTACAAAGCCCGTGAGCTGTGCTTTCCCCATTCGCCTCCTGTCACTTCCTTCCTGGACGCTCTCAGGACGAGTCCGCTTACTTTTAATCCGACCAGCAGCACGGGCACTTGCGCCTTCTGCACGCTTAGGGGACACACGCCGCCGCCGCCGCCAGCGCCACCACAGAGCTCCTGGCGGTTCATTGGATTGATTTTCAAGGTTGTGTGTGTATGCGCGCGCGGTCGTGCGCGCGCGCGCCCGTGTGCATGTGTGGTTAAAGGAGGCTGCGTGTTGGACCAGGTGGGGGAACATCTTACAAGGCTGGAAGAATTCAAAGCTTTTTCCCCCGTTCTTTCTCTTCCTCTTCCTCTTCCTCCTCTTTCTTCTTCTCCTCCTCCTCCTCCCCCACTCTGTTCAATCACTTCTCTTTCTCGCTCTCTTGTTTCTCAAGAAGAGGAAAAAAAAGATATCTCGAGGACTCGCCCGATCATCCAAACGTTTGCGATGTAAGTACACGTGCAATTCGTTTAGAAGTCCAGGCTGTGTTGACACTGCTGGGTGTCTATGGATAGGCATTGTGATAATGTACGGCAGTAAAGTCAGGTGTCCTTTGGATGATAAGAGTCATCCAGCAGTAGATGGCTTTAAGGAAAAGTGGCGTTCTTAAGTCACCTAGGTAAGTTGCTGAGGATTTCTTCCCCCCTTCCCCTCCATCTGCTTGAGTGTTTAAAGTTTCATGAAGTTAGTTCACGTCATTGGTGTATTTTGGTATTGTGAAGTGAGCTAGGGTTGTTTGTCTTTTAACATTTCACCAAACGCTTATGACCTTGGAGTACTTGCCCCATGAATTATCAAACAGTGCAGTGAAGAAATAACCTGGCATAAGAGCAAATGCCCTTTTAAACTTCGATGTGTGCAGTACATCACTTTCTTTTCATGCTTTGGTTTTCATCACAGCATCTCTCCCAACACATGTTTGCCTTTATAAGCTTCGTTATGAAATGGAGGAAATTGGAACATTTGAATGGAAAAGCAAGTGATGTTCCACTTTTGCAGTCTTTCTAACTTTAGCTGTAAGTTGAGCGAGGTTGTTTTGCACTTTGGCAGCCTGATTGTTTTCTATTAATTAAAACTTCAGGCTGAAGATGACTATGAAAGAACAAGGGAGATCTATAGAGAATACTCTTTCATTGTAAAAATATAAAGCAGTTATAGTTTCTTCATAGAATCTAGTTGCTTCCTAACAGACTTGGCAATCAATATGAGAAACTGGTTTTAATAATTCTGTTAAAAATATTTTAGAATAATATAACTTTGTGCTTTAATATTGATATTACTTGCAAATGTTGTGCAGTCTTATCTTTAAGTAGCACAGATTGGACTTTAAATAAGATACTTATGGCATGTACTTTATATCTGCTACTGTTGGCTAAGTAAGCACAAGGGCAATCTGCCAGTATTTTAGAGGTGGACTAAAGATTCTTGGCTTGAGAAGAAATGTCTTTTAGTGAATTTTAAAAGCAATTGTCTTTAAATGGTATCAGTTCCTTTATAGTTTTAGTACAACATATAAATATGTTCTAAGAGCCAATTGCCCTAGCTGTATATTTGAAGTCTGTATTACTTTAAGTTGCATTCAGTAGGGATTGCATAACATAGATACCTGCAAGAAATATAATAATACTAAACCATAAGGCATAGAGCAGTGTTCAGGTATAACCAATCTCCTTGGATTTTTTTTTTTAATTTAAGATTTTAACATTTATTCAGCATTGTATCAGATAGTCTGGGAGCATCATTATGATTAATAAATTTTCATTACAAAGCTTTGATGAACTATAGTTTATTATCAAAATAATAAAAGTACTATATTTTTATACTATCAGACATTATAGGCAATAAAATTCACATATTTAGAAAGTGTTAAGGCAGTTCCTATTATTCTTAAATGGCTATTGCATTCATTTTAATGTGACAAAGATTATTTAGTGCTATTAGGAGCACTGACTAAAATCTTCAGGATTTGATAAGTCATGTCAGTATTATTGCAGATATGTTTTACTTTGTTTTACTTCTTATACAGAATAAATTGATCTTTTATGTTCAAATATTAGTTTTGAAACATGCAAGCCATTTCATGAGTTAAGTTTCAGAGAACTCCTTGTATGACAGTCATATAAATGAGTGAAGGTTTATGAAATGAAGCTCATTACCAGAAACAAGTATCTTTGGGGTTGTTACGAACAGTGCTTTGAACAGTGTAGAGTGCCAACTGATTACACTCCCTTAGATTTTCTTTAAAGTATGCTAAATTATTAAAGTCACATCTGTGTAACAGGTGATATATAACTGCATATAAATTAGAAATGGAATAATGGAATATTCCAGATTTAGAGCTGAGTAATACCCTATTAGGACGTACTAAAATTGCACAAAAACTATATGACCTATTCTTAGACTATGTTATTTAAAGTAACATGTCTGAATTGTCCTTTATAGAATATTTTACATATGCAATAATATAATCATAAAACACTGTATTGAAAGATATTTGTTTACAAGAAAAATTATAACTAACAATGATGTAGTGCTAGTACTAATAATTAAAATATACTTTTTGTCATCTAATAGCAAGATGATAACAGACTTCATTAATATTATACAAATATACAAACAATTATATACTTTAAGTAGGCATACATACTTAACTAGGGAATAAAACTATTTTTGTCTCACATTGTAAAATACACAATTATTGGGTGAATAAATAGAAATAAACTTTAAATAGCATGTCTGAACTGCAAACTTGCTTAACTCTTATATGTTCTCTTTATGATACTACTTATGATGAAAAATAAACCCACAATCTAAATCACATAGATACTAAGATCTATAGAACCCTGAGAAATACATTTCTTAACATAAGGCTAGATTTTAAATATTTTGTAAGCAATATTGGTTTCAAAGTAAGAAAATATGGATCAGTCATTTTTAAGTGTTTAACGAACTAGACAATGGCATTTTTACTTCCTTCCCTGACTATCCCGGGATTTTTTTATTTTTATTTGTTATTGTTTTCAGAGCAACATGATTCCATATTAAATATCAGAAAGAATGCTTACATTAAAAATGTTAAGAATTAAACCTGTTGGACATAGACCAACTTTTTAATTATGCTACTTAGTCACTTTTTTTAAAAAAAACATAGATTGGGATAGTTTAAATTCTGATATTTTTTATATATGGGGCATAAATAAGTCCTATTAATGAAAACAAAAATTGTCCACTCATCATTTCTACTGCAAACATGCATTTATTACAAGTATCTGTCTGATGTATCTTCTTTACCTACTTCCATCTCATAAATGTTCATGTTATGTATTTGGCAAACTGGAGACATAAAGATTAAATTTAGCAAAGATAGATATCCCTATGCAGTCTTGTTAAAACTTATATTAAATTAAGTTTCAAATGGCTGTTGGTATAATTTTTCATTTATAATATATACAAAGAAGGCCTATGGACTATAGAGTAGATTAATATGGTGAAGAGGTTGAATGTAAAGTGTGTACATATAACAAGCACATTTCTTTATTTTAAGGGTATAATGATTGGTTTATGGCTCCGAACTGGTTTACGTTAATCTTCTGAGAGGTGTCAGGCAGTATGGTAGTTGTGGACAGGTGTGATTAAATCCTAGTACCTTCATCTGTACCTTAATCTCAAGTATTGCATTGACTGCAGTGCAGCAAAGCAGGGCTGTTTGTTAGGATCTGTCATCTTTAGGAAATCAGAGCAGATTATATAGACAATTCACAAAACCAACAGTGACAACAAAGTCTTATGTGCCTTACAAAAGGAGGATTAGGCAGTTCAGATGTCAACTTGATTGGACAGAGATAAAAGCTGATTGCTGCTGCCTGGCAAGGCACACTTCATTTTCAATTGGTTATTTATTAGATAAGGAGTATTATACTTCGCTTAATCATTGTTAGGATACTGTTGGAAATATAGGAAGCTCAGGTCAGAATGTGTTTTGGGGAAAATGTAGTCATTCAGAATGCAGCATATATAGTTACAATGTTTTAAAAGGCTGTGCAATGATTATAAAACCTTGGAAAGTTCTATTTTATAATACCACAATACCTGGTGAACTTGCACATGCGCCAATGCTTTAAAATTGTTCCGAAAGTGTGGTCTTTTTTTTTTTTTTACTATATATATATACAACAGAATGCAAGACAGAAGCAAAGCACGTCCACATTTTCAGAGAATTTCTACTGAAATCATTGACATTGCTGCTGAATACATTATTTAACAATTACAACTATTCAGCTAACTTGCTAATTTACCAGAAAATGTATTGCCTTCAATCTGTTTCATTCCCAGGAACATTTGACAAAGCTGTTTAGGATAGAGTATAAGTTGTGTTTGCATACTGTATTTGGAAAGTTAATTGGCATTTTTTATTATAACATTTAGAAACTTTGAGTTGCTTTTTGCTGATTAATTGTCCAAAATTTCTCACTTTTTACAAACAAAATACTGTTTTTAAAAAGCACAGTGGATATTGTTTTGTCTACTGTAACATTAGCGAGTCAGCCACAAACATACATATTGTTTCTGATCGTCTGTGATGTAGATTTCTAAAAGTAATACTGTACTTGGAACATTTTCTATTAATTTCTATTAATTTTAAATTGCAAAAAAATTCAACGATTAATTATACTTGTTTAATTACAAATGTTTGATATTTGTGATATTTTGTGTTCATTCACTCTCTCCACCCAATTTCATATGCCCTTTATTTACAGGATTCACAGTTTATATTGTGGTCTATAAGGTGTTTTGGATTTATGCACTGTGGTCCTAAACACATTGCTTGGAAATAAGTCCCATTGAACTCAGTATGGTATAATCTAAATACCCTAAATATAGAATTGAGATGCCGGTCAGTTTACAGAGAAGTATGTTAATGGTAGATTCCTATGTATGTTTATTTGAAAGTAAATTCCCCCAAATCTAGTAAAATTTGTTTTGAAATGATAGGTTGGATTAGATGTCAGTCAACATAAATCAAAGCATTATGATATAACTAGATTGGATGCATAAGTGTGAGAAATGACACTGAAAAAATTACCTTCTTAGTTTGAGTGTGATAAAAATACACAAGCCTGTAACAGTCCATTTCACATACTACAAGCATTTCATAAAGGAAATATAAAAGGAAAGTTTTGCGAAAGTAAAAATTTATTACTATTTATATACTATATATAGACTTTATCAAATGTTATTATATAGGTCAAATAAAAATGTATGGTTGATGCTAAAGATTAAATATAATGAAAGAGGTTGCTATAAATAATGAAGAATGAAACACGAAAGCTTACTATAACATTCTTGAAATTGGTGTAGGTTTTCAATACATGTAAAAATGTACAATTAAAAAAATTAGTATTGATATGCAATATTTTAATTATATAGAACGGATTATATCTTCAATTCATAAACCTTTCTGGTAGCCATTATTTTCAGTACAAATGAGCCACTGAACAACAATATTTTAGTTTTCAATTTTTGTATCCTCCAATGGTTTGCTGAGCAAAGTGTAACATCCTAAATTAGTTACGTAGCATTGGAAGAACCACTTATCAATGTTAACCTTTGGAGAACTTTATAGATATCAGTCAATAGCCTAAATGTACATTCAACCTAAATGTAGCATATTAATGATATAATAAATGCACCTTATTTTTTTAGTATACTGAGAACTAGCATGTTATTTTTTTCTCCTTCAATTCAATTGTGTTTAATTCTTGAGACTGCCTGAACAAGTCACTGAAGTTTTTTTTGGCAAGGTTTTCAAATGTGGTTTGCCATTGCATTCTTCCTAGGGCTGAGAGAAAGTGACTGGTTCAAGGTCACCTAGCTAGTTTTGTGCCTAAGGAAGGACTAGATCTTATGGTTTCCCGGTTTCTAATCTGACGCCTTAACCATTGCATCAAATCTGGACCATAATAAAGCTATTTTTCACCTATCTAGAATTTGTAAAACTATTCAACTAAATGTTGGATAAACATTAGACATTTCTTTTAGAATTCATAGCCACAGGTTTGTTCATATACTCTAAAACTACAACAGACAGTGCTTTGTTTACAGTTCTTAATGACCTGCATTGAAATTTATTTTTGGAACAAAAGTATCAAGTGGTCTTTAATCTAAAACTCTGCCATATAATTATCAGCTAAGCTTACATTAGTAAGATACAATTCTAAACTATGCCATTTATTTATTCCATTTGGAATGAAAATGTACGGTAACTTGCTTATAACCGTCACTATTAAATTATGTTTTAGCATAGAAATCTAATAAATTAAGGTATTGGAAGGAAAACTTATTGTTTGAATGCCACAGAAAGTTTGGGTACAATTTTTTTAAACTGTTGTTTGCATTTTCATTAAAGTCCATGGGATTTAAAGAGAGTTATTGTATACAACTCTGATAATGTGTTCAATCAGACTGTAATTGGATTAAAATTTCTAAAAATATGCAGAATATACAGAATAGATATGTCACCTTAAAACTAGATAGGCACATGATGCAGAGATGGCATATATGACAATAAAAGTATACACAAGATATTGTGTTAAATACTTGCTACCAAAAATGTTATGGTTTTTCCAGTAAGGGTTGGGAAGGAGAGCACAGATGTGTAGTTTTCAGAGAAAATCTTTCAGAGACCATTTATCCTACTAGCAGAATATAGCTGACATTGATGGGCTGTGTCCATGAGTTTCCTAGTATGGCTTTGTTGCAATTCCTTAATAGTTTGTTAAATATATTCATGCTGGAAATATTTCAGAATATTTTACAGTCCTTCCTCCTTCAGTCCTGAAAGCAAAGAACAAATGTGTTGAACATGTTCCTATGACCTGACATACTTTTCTTTTTCCTGGAAACTGGAAGGCAACTCTTAAAGCTATGAACTTTTCATTAAAGAAAGACATGGATTTAGGTATTTGCATTAAACATGTGCACATAGAAATCATTTAAAGCTTTTTATTTTTTTCCAGGGAAGACGATTGTGCATTGCGGGTCAAATATGCAATACCTTTTAATCATAGAATTCTATAGCTGAAATTAAAATAAATAGAACATTAAAAAAACAGATATTATAGATATTTTTAAATATTTAACATTCCATTTCATTGGTTTGCCAAGGGCTAGCCTAGTATATAATGCGTGTTTAGTAAATTTGTAGATATAATGAAATGCTTATTATTAAAAATAAGAGTTATCATTGTTTACATATGTTGCCATTTTCCTATACCCATAAATCGGGCCAGATTTTCATACCTGTCAGACCCATTTAATGAATCATAACATCTCTCAATGTGCCATACAAGTTTACAGTACTGTACATGTTGTTTCATGTCACTTTCAAATCTAGAACAACATAGACACCGTGTTGTTGTTGGGACATTTTGGCTATTTGCTCTGTTATAGTTACTCCTATCCTTCTATCATTGTTGAGAAAGACAGTACAGACTCAATGTTATTCTAGTCTATATTGTGAAATACACTTATATGATATATTCTCAGATCATACTAAGCCATAATATGGGTTTAGGCTTAATATGCTATGTAACCCAGTTCTACTTTATAAATCATGACTTCGGATTGATAAATTCTGCCAATATTTGCTCTGCCTTAACAGACCATGTGAATCCAGCCATATGGTCAAGGCTGAGTCATTGGCAGCTATCTCAGAGTTCCACAAAATTATCCGTGAAATCCAGTGAGTGGAAGGATGAACCTAGGAATTGGATACAAGGTCGCATTGTAACACAGTAGATAGAGGAATTTTTTGTTCTCCAGGTAAAGTCCTAGCCCAAACAGGAAGCATATAATGCTTCCTGTTCTAGATGGTCAATGTCTTGCCTGGTGGGTCATTTATTATAAGCTTCAAAGGGAACAGCTACTGTATATACCAAGTATTGCCTGCAGCTCCTAAGATATAGTTAGAGTATAAATTGGGAAAAAATTGCTAATAGTTTCTTATTTGCCTGGAAACCTATTGCAGCATGCAGCAAGGCGGTATGGTATTTTCTTAGTAGTCACACAGCATTCTGGACATGTCAGTCTTCTGCCTTCTGGTATTCTTCACTGAATTTAATCTGTATAAGCAATGCCAGAATTATATTGGATAAATGAAGAATACAGTGGTGCTTAGTTATATAATCTTAAATATACTTTGTTATGTGGATATTCTAAAAGAATGGACTTGAAATGATTTTTTCCAATGCTTTCAACACTCTGTTTTTAAGTTTTAAAAATGAATCATAATGCCTGCAGAAGGAGAAATTAAGAGCAGAAAAAAAATCAGAGAGGGAAGCTTAATCCTCCTGTTTATAATTTCTCAGTTTAAAATATCCCTCAAGTTTTTTTCTATATTGGGTTAATATACAAATATACTTATACACCCACACACCAACAAATTAAAACTGAACCCAACAGGTTCTGAATATATTCAAATTGTTGGTAATTTGAAATGGAAAAATGAAGCAGAAAAGAAAAACATTCTTTGTCCTTTGACTGTAAACTTTGTTTTTTCCAAGGTAGCTGGTTTCTGTGGGTTTTTTTTTAAGGACTCTTTTTTAAAAATAGTATTTTAAAGACCTGTTTTACATCTTTATCTAAGAACAGGAAAGCAGTTGGTAATGGGTTCAGATCCAACTGTGAAAGCATCTAGAAAAAAAAGTTGTAGCAGGTCCAAAAGTTGACTATAAGAAAAATTGTGCTTAAAATGGTTGCACTGCATTTTAGTTAACTAAAGAGAATCTAATTTAACAAATTTGATCTGTCTCTTTTGAGCCGTTACCTTTGTAATATTTAATTTATATATTAGCCTAGGAATCTATCTGGAGTATATTTTTAATTTGGCTTTTAATACATTTATATCAGAGATGCAAACTCAACCAACTGTTATTTGTAATTGATTCCATAAACAAAGCAGGATGAATGTCACTTGTGGTATGCAACTATTGCCTGGATTAAACTGTAGTGCTAGCTTTTAAATAATCAATACCTGTTAAAAGGTATGGGGTGGATGGGGGTAGAGGTAGGGGTTAGAANAAATGTTCAAACCCAAACCATAATTAAATTTACAGCTATGGTTTAAGAATAAAGACAACATTCATCAACCACAAATTTCTTTCTCTAAGCCACAAATAAACCTAACCATAGTTTGTCTTGAGTCAGACCTAACAATCAACTGGAACTGGGTAACAGCATAGGGAAATCTTCTATTTTTCCTCCTTACAGATGGACCACATGTCAGTCCTGGGACACGCAAAAGGGGGAGCTGAGTTGCCTTGATCAGCATTATGCTGGCATCAGTTATTCTATAGGCAAACTGTACCACATGGGATACTTACTGCACTTCCTGATGAACATTAAAAAAGGTTCAATGCTTTAAAAAAGCATCAACCACTCTCATTTAGACAGCCTGTTTGATGTAGTCTCTGGTTGAGATATCAAACCAGTTGTGCCTTAGTCATGAAAACTGCATGAGTGACAATCCACCTTTCAGCCCCACCTTGTTATTATGGGAAAAAGAAGGTTAGAGCATTATTTATATTGGCTGGAGCTGTAAAAAAATAAAGATGGGATCATTCTCTCTAGCAAATTAACAATACTTTTTTTATTTTTAAAAAAAGGATTATAAAGACACAGACAACTGAAGGAAGAGTGTAAACAAAAAGCCAAATGAAACATATGAACATAGGAGAAAAGTGAGATACAAATATAATAATTTAATAAATGATTATTATATACAGTATCTTATTTGTCAGTGGTAACCTTAAGAACACGTTTCTTAAAGTGATCCATTTTAAAGTGGCAGAAATTAAGACCAAAATTGAAAGTCTGAAAGCTACAAACTGTGAAGCATGTAGATTGCCATTCAGAATAATGAAAAGGACAGATTAAAGCTGTTTAATCTGGTATCCATTATAAATTAAAAGATCATAACACTGTTGTTGGTTTTTTAACTGAAAATTCCTATCTTAAGAAAATACACAAAAAGAACATAATCCTGGTTTACATATTACTCTCAGAAAATCATCATGTGCCAGGCTTAATCAGATTTAAGTTTAGGTATGTATTCATTGCAGTTTTCCTAGTCGCATATGTCATTGCCTGTTAAATTGTCCAGTTTCCACCTAATGATTAGTGTCTCCCAGTGAAAGTGTTGCATTAAATGGTCCTTAATTACTATACTTTTAATAATAGTATTATAGTCTGGTATCACTAAGTTAGAAATGCCTTTTAAAGAAAATATTTGATTTTTATATATATTAATGAAATTCTTCAGATTCATTAAGTACTAAATAGAATATCAGGTTACAATACTTCATTAATGTTCATATTATTATGATATACACGTACATATAATTTATTTTAGGTAAAGTTTACTAGTTTCATGTTTTGTCAGTGGCAAGAACATTTATTCTGAGAATTTAAATATGAAAGTTGACAGAAATTGATTAACCATACTAATTTTTCTCCCTCTGGTCTCCTGGGCTTTAAAAAAATATATAAATACATAATTTGCATAAAAGGGCAACATTATGGTAACAAAGTATTTGCCATGGGCCATCTAAAAGCTGGCTTGCAAAAGCAGGGAATATAAATAGAACAAGTAGTAAATAGTAAATAGAATATATAGATGTAAAGTATATAGAAAACACAGATATGCATACACATAGATCTATAAGAGACAGTATATAGAATATAGAGTAAATCAAAGAGAAGAGCAATTAAATTAGAATTACTTCAGTTTCAAAGTTCTTGGCTACAATAAAAAACACCTTTCACAATAGCCATAATTGAATTCCAAACATGTTCACCTGGGCATTTAGTGAGGGACAGCTAGATTCTTCCCTTCATCACCCCTGCCATCTATCTTTCTTTTACTTTCTTTTTATGCTTTATTAAGTTTACTATAATCTCTTGTATAATCGTTGTGAGCTGTCCACAGCTGTTGAGATTTGGGCAGCGTACAAGTTTAATAAATTATTGTATTGTAGCCCTATCAATTGATTTATTTATTTTATAGTGACTAATTTTATAATAGCATTTATAACAGCAATAGTTATAAAACTTCAGAATTTCACAAAGATAAAACAAAAACAAGTAGAATTACCTAAAAGTCAGATTCAATGAAAGAGTTTAGAATAGGACTCCCCCCCCAGAAAATAGTTGCATATCACCAGTTGTGATATATAACCATATATCACAACTCTATCACAATGATATATCACAACTTCACTGTATGCACTGTATACAGTCATGCTTTTAATCATTGGTGTAATCTGCTTTTGCAGTTATTACTAACATTCCACTGTCTCAGACTATTAAAACGAAGAAGGCATCCATAAAAACTATATTGTTTATCTGTTAAAAGGTGCCATTACCTACAGATTATCTTATCTTTGAAAACTGTTTCTCTACATTGTATAAGTAAGCAACTTGCCCTCTCAGTTCTTTGTGATAAGTATTCNAAAAAATAAAACCTTATTTTAAATCAGGGGCACAGTAGAATGGGTGTACTTTTCCACACTGGCCTCTTGACACACTCAAATATATTCACATACACTGTGCACTTCCTGTAAATTCATGAGCAACTAAAGTAGTGATATTTAAATTTTAGTGTTCCCTGGACTATGAATGTTTAAAACATTGATATCAGCACCTTTAACTTCTATTCACAAATCCATTGGATCCATGAAAGGAGATCAGTATGATAATTTAGGAAGTTGTATCCTTTAGAGATCTTTTTAATGTTTTTGGATTCCTGGCTGCAGTCAACAACAGTGCAAAATTACTGAGTCAGCTTCAGGGCTAGACAGCTGTGTCCAATACTAAATATATCTTTCAACATCAGCTTTGTCCATATTCAAAAAATGCTATCATCTTACACTTGGAATTACTGCACTTGCTCATAGTAAAACTTAAGGGAATAGGTAGGTAGGATCGCACTAACTATAATTCTTATCATAACTGTTGCCATTATTCTTATCACATGATATCAAAGTGAAAAAAATGTGAAATGGGTGATGGTAGAATCCTGCAGCTAGTGGCAAAGGATGCTAAGCTTAGTTATAGTGATAAGATTGAAGAAGCATATTTGTGGAATAAGAAAATTTAGAGAAACAGCAGTACTGCTAAATGTTAAATGACGAACTGAGACTTTTATTATTCTTCCCAAGACAGCACAGTGGACATTGCTGATTGTGTTGTTGACATGGCATTAAAAGAATGAACACTGCTCCTATTATTTTGATATTTTCTATTCTGCAAAAAACAATGGCTGAAAATGACTGTTGTACATTGTATAATGCTTAGGCCTTCTTATCCAATGGAGTATGGAGTGTTTGGTTTAGGGAAATCAGAGTGAATTCTTTAACTTAGTGATGGACAACCTTAAAAGTGGAAGGGAGGCCAAAAAGCATATGGAGCCATTCCACACATCGAGTGGGGAGCTTGGGGATTTTCTTTTTTAACAATGATATTCCACTTTGGAAAGTAAAATGCTCATGTATTCCCTACCTCAAAAACAAAACAAAACCCCACTGTGAAACTATGCTGTATATTTTCAGAAACCATGGCCAGAAGTGACTACCAGGCCACAAAGAGAGGACTTGGGGGACACATAGAGCCTCAGGGTTTTAGGTTGACTATTTTTACTGTATGCAGTAATACTGTACGCATAACATGGAGCAAACTGTAGCTGCAAAAAAGTAAATTAATAGTAGGAAGTTACTACCATCTGATGCTAAGGAATGAAGCCCTATAATAATTCTGGTAGAATTCTTTGGGGAAGCAGACAGCTAGAGAAGCAACAGAGACATAGCAGTTAAATTTCTAATATTGACCTGAACCCGAATGAGAAATTGTTGCAATTTTAACAACTGTATATCTTGCTCAATTACATTTTGCTGTGGCTAAGCAACACTTTGATTAACGGTGCAACTCCTATATACCACGGTCAGCATATGGAATTGTCAGCCACACTGCAGTCACTGCCTATTGAGGAGTTGCACCCTAAAATACAACTAGTGTTCCAGCATTTATTTATTTACAGTTGCTTGGAATGAAATGCTAAAAGTGGCTTGAATATTACATAGGTGCTTGAAACAAAAAAATGAAGCCTTAAATCCTTTTTTTCATTTACTGTGTGCTAGATTTTAATATGCTCAGTGAAGAACAATTCTGACTAGATAACTTGATCTTCTTGTTCCATTTCTGGGACAATTAATATTTATGTGTTGATCAAATTGGTGAATTTGTATATGATTTTCAGAATTGAGAATCAAACTTCATTAGAATACTGAGCATACTTTCATTCTTGTCAGGTGCTTATATAAAATCTTTTTCACTTTGAATCACTTGTAAAGGAGGAAAGGTTAATTACCTTCTATTTTTAAATATATATATATAAACACAATTGTTTCTATACTCAATAGAATTAAAAAACTTTTTATAGAAGTGCTGCGGTATTTACATATATGTCTGTGACCAAATGTATAATCTATCCTCCATATGACTTTACAACTTGTGGACTTTTAAAATGAGTTTATATAAATAGATCTTCGCTGTTCTAGTTGTTTCTTGTCAATGCTAGTTGTAGCTTCTTCTCAGTCCTATATATATTTTCATGGAAGTATGTCAGTGCTTTCAATTGGGCTCACACCTTAGTAAGCAGTAAATTTACAGTAGTTAATTTTTGAATTGTAAAGTTTTATATTTGTTGAGGTTTTCTTTAAATTCTCATTAGCGGTGTTAAGAGTAATAGAAAGGCTGCTTAAATTCAGTGTTTTGGAGAAGAATCACTACTTTTTACCAGTAATTCATTCACATACGGCTGAAAGTCATCTGGGTGGTTGCCTGTGGCAGGCATTTCAAGTAGACTTAACTTAGCAAATCCCTATCCTGTTGCTGTTGCTTTTGTTATCTTTCTGTCACTCTCTCCTGTTCTGAAGCAGGATCATAAGGATATGCAGTGTCAGTGAGCTAAAACAGGGCTTCTTGCTGGCCGCATAACCCAAAATGTCTATAACTTTATCTCTTGGAATTGTTAGGTAATAGAATGTAATGAGATGCAGGCATTTGGAATATCAAATGCAGGATGCAACTTTGTGGGATGGATGACTTTTTTTTAAAGCAATGTACAAATGAAGATGTTAAGAATTAAAGTGGATGTGGAAAATACAGATCACAGCAACAGACAAAGAAGAGTACTCTTTTGTACTTGGGAAAGAATCCAGGTGGTTTCCAGAGAAAGATTTGGCCAATATACAATACTATAATTTTTTTCAGATGGATACTTCATCATATCCCTATAGTAGCATATAAGAATTTAGAATTGAATGGTAGGATTCAGAAATGATCATATTAAAGAAGAAACTTTTTCTGCTTTAGCTTCCCCCCCCCCCCAATCTGGGCAATCAAAGAGAAATTAACAGTGGAGTGAATGTGTTCTGTATATTATTTGCCTTTATAAGCCATAATTTTTTTTGCTTCATTCTGATTTACTCTGAGCAAATGGGGTACTGCGCTAGTTAACCCATTCATTTTATTCCTTCCGCCACACAAGGCTAGTTTATTGTTCTCAGCAAACAAACTTTGTAAGATTGGTTCACGTATCAAAACAAACTGGTACTTCTTGATTAATTTTTCCTACTTGCATGAAAAAAGACAACTGTGGGTAAGAAAATTGATTTGTCTTTATGTGTCACCGGGGCACATAATATGTCACATTCTTCATTTTAGAATGGCTTCTTATTTTTGCTACTGTATGGAATGCCTTAAATATAGGCAAAGAAGGATAGCTAGCATTGAAACTCTGACTGTGCACAACTCTTTGGTTCTTTGTTTACTTAGTGAAGACTTCAGTGATACCTCTGGTGATCATTTCTACTTTCCTTTGTCTGTAGATAATTTCAGCCAATAAGCCAAAGAAATGATAGAGAATAAATTATTATTATTCAGCCTGAGACACTTCAGTTCTAATCCTGAATCCAAAGTTACTCTCTAAACCCCCCCATCCTTTTGAATGAAATAAAAAATTTAAAGGGGAATTCTAGTTTTCCTTCCTTACAAAAACCCATGTGCTGAGAGAATTATTCCCATCTGTCCTTCCTCTACTCCCATTCAGTAACCTTGTTGCAAGGTTATGATTAGTGAGAAATGGATCTTAATCACCAGTTGTAATGTTCTCCTTTTGCTGCAGCTGTTGCAGGCAAGCTACCACACTGCAAAACTTTGACTTTGGTTTTATTTGTAGCTCAAGAGAAAAAAATATTTGCAAGCATTTGGAACATAAAACTGTTAAATTACTTTTATTTTAGTAGGACTGCAAAGCTTCAGATTCAGTCTCCAAAAGGTGCTTTGTTATGTACAGAAGCAGAAATATAGACCAGTCTGTCCTTTAAATAGTGATACCTCATGACCTTCATTTTTAGTTTTCTCAATCTTTCAGTGAAACGTGGCAGAAGGGCTAAAACCTAATTTTCGAGTAAATATTTCTTTTCCTTAAAAAAAATAGGGAAATTATATATGAGAGACCTGTGTGTGAATGTATTGTCGACTAAGGTATTGTTTATATAATGTGTTACTGAATTTAATTGAAATGTTAACCTGCTCTATTTTTAATTCTTTTATGGTAGCTGTGCCAAACTGTCCATGTGTATTTCTTTGTTATCACCTGTTTCATCTTCAGCAGATGCACACAATCTGCTCTCTTGTCACTAAATAGGGTGAAGTTTTTGAAGATGTTCAGCTGTTCTACATAAAAAACTTTTTTCCTTGAAATTGTGTAGCATAAAATAATCGAGGGGAGAATTATACACTTTAAATATCATAACATAAAAAAAACCATTTGAACCAGGAACCTTTGAAAAGATTAGATTAGTGGTCAGATTAAAGGTTTGTGTTGATACTTGTTTTTGTATCACCTTTGTTAATCACTGAATCAACTTTACAAGGGTTAAAATACCAATATTTTAATGGCACTCCCTTTTGCTGGGTTAAGATGTTAAATAAGCCTCGGGGAAGGGAAAAGGTTCTCAAGGAAAGAGCATCTTCTGTAAATAATTTTTTTTACAGAATATATGCTGTAAAAATAAGTTTTACAGAACGTCTTTTTGTAAGTAATAGCACCCCTAGCCAGCTCCTCATTTAAGGCTAAATATTTGTGGGAGATGATGCCCAAGGAGTGGGAGCTGTTGTGATGGACTATTGTGAGGCAACAGTTTCCCAGGAAGGAGGGAAAAGGCAGGGAGGCAGGGAGAGAGAGAAGAGGCAGCCAGCTTAGAATTGCATAAGAGAAAAAGGTAGAGAGTAAGGATAGCACTCAGTAAACTCTCTGAGGGTATATCTATTAACTGATGATACTAACAGCTTAGTCTGGCAAAATTCTGTCTAATTCTGGCTGAATTGTTATACGTCATTCATCATTCTTCGGCTTAGCTTGACAATATTATTGATGGAATTCTTGATCGTCTTATTTAATCCATTTTATACCATTCTGTATCTCCAAGAAATCTTCAAATAGGGCATGGTAAAATTCAATGTTGTCTAAAGCCATTAAAATATAAAACAGAATAATATAGACTTTATAACAATTTAAACATTCCATATTTTTATTTTTTTTTAAAAAAGAATCAAATGCTTATGAAAAACCTGTCAACTTGTAAAAAGTACATCTAATGACTTTTGAAAATGCATGACTTCCCTGGAATTATCTGGCACTTTCACAGTATCATGATTCCTCTACCTCTGACTAAAAGACTATTACAAAATACTAGCAGAAAACATATACTTACAATATTATAGAAACATCATTGAATAGACCTCATATCAATGGAAACATATTTTGTGCTATTATTTAGCCATTATGGTGGTATTACAGAAAGGAATATGATATGAAAAAAGTATCTTTTTCTTCGTAGCTCTACCATGCCCTCCTGATAGAAAAGTATAGATTTCTTAATGTCCTCTGCATTACAGTCCTGTGCATTAAGATCAGTGTTGTCCCTTTGTCAGATGGCTTTGATGAACCAAAATAGTTCCGGAATACTGAAAAAAGTGCTGTGGTCTATGATACTGCTGCTTCTCCAAGAGATTCAGATGGAGGCAGCCTCATTAATAATGGACTCAGCCCAATGTGTTTAGAACATATTAGGGGGCTTGCAGTTTCATAGAATTGTTTAAGTTGCTGTTTTATTGCCATATTGCCAGGGATAATGGGGAGGCAGATAAAATCCTATAGTCTATTCCTCCTTCAGTGACAGTATGGAATTAAAACTTCAATCCATATATGATTTCATTGGCAAGTAGACTGCATGCCACTAACAGTTAAATTGAATCTTACTGAGAATCCACAAAATATCTCTTAATAGAAGCTTTTTTTTTTTTTTGGCCAAGGCTTTGTGGACCCCTTTCAAAAGGCAGTACAGATTTAATAAGCAAATGCCTCCTTTTTTAGCTTATCTAGAGAAAACACATCTTGCTTTTGTAATGCATGCCTTTATGACTGCCAAACTAGATAACAGAAATGTGCTGTCTCTGGGGCCACCCTGGCTAATTCTTAAAACTGGGACAGAATGCAGCATGAAGAAGTAGACCCACCTTCCCAAACCAAATGGTCTCCTGAAGTGTTAGATTGCAATTCCCAGCATTCCCATCAAGTGTCTCTTTGGCACATTTAATATGGGCTACTTGCTTGATTTTTTTTATTCATTTTAAGGTGCTGCTTTTATCTTCGACATTCCCCCAAACAGGAAACAACTTGTCTGAAAAATTACCACTATCCAGATCAGGTTATTCTAGCCATTGGTTTAATAGTTCTGTTTTCTTCTTTTAAGCTTCTTAAAAATATTTGGTCTTTTTTCCCCCTCTTTAGAGTTTCTTCTGTTTGGTCATAACTGACTCTTTTTGCAACATAGCTAGCAGATTTAATCAATAAATGTTTGCAGGTAGTGTACATTATGATCTAATTTCATCATAAGAACATTCTTGTGAGGTAGGATATGTGGGAGACATGAGTTCAAAAGTGACTTGGTGAGCTCTATAGCTAGGTGGAATCCCTATGACCCTTTTTTTTATTGGTGCTTCATTTGAATTCTTTTTACGATTCACAATTCACTCTCTCTCTTTCTCTGTGGGTCTCTCTGTGTCTCTCTCACACACACATCTACCCCAGGGCAGGAGAGAGAGAGAGAGAGACCATAAACACATAGATGCAAACGTACTATATACAAATTAAATTTCTGACACTATTTTCTATATTTTTTGGGATTTTTTTCAGTATTTCAACCAGTAAGATCTTGAAGTTTGTACAACATTTTTCAGCAAACCTTCTCTGACAAAAAAGCCTTCTGTTTTACACTAAAGTCCCCAGACATTTTAATTTTTTATTATTTCTTTTGATCATGTTTTTGAACTAGTTTAATGACAGTGAGGTGGCAGTGATAGATATATTTCTGGAGCCTTTTTGTGTAGTATTTCTTCACCTGGAAAGGATGGAAGGAAGGAAGGAAGGAAGGAAGGAAGGAAGGAAGGAAGGAAGGAAAGAAAGAAAGAAAGAAAGAAAGAAAGAAAGAAAGAAAGAAAGAAAGAAAGAAAGAAAGAAAGAAAGAAAGAAAGAAAGAAAGAAAGAAAGAAAAATCTTCATCAAGGTCCAGTCCAAGCTGGGAATAAACAAAATGGAGACTGCTTTAGAAAGAAAGTTGTTGTTTATTGAAGAGGAGAGCCAGACAGAAAGATGGCTCTGGGAAACTGACCATATGTAGCTGGGAGTAGTGGGTTTTTATACCTTTTTGAGTTTTTGTTTGGAGTTCTTCCTGTTTGAGGCTTTGTATTTCCTGTGTCATATACTTTGACTTGAATCTGAGTGCGCCCTTTTGGTATTGGTGGGTTAATCCTATTATGTTTCCTGTCCTTAGAATTTGGGTGGGAATATGTAGATTTTAGGGGTCTTTGTCTTCCTAATTTCTTCAGTTTCAAGCTAGAAGGCTCAAACCTTTCTGAAAGGATTATTGAATTTGCATTTCTAAAAGCTGGCCTCTGCTGAGTTTTCTGCTTGGGGGAGAGGTGCTGGGGCTGGTTGCTGTCTTTTTTTATTCTCTTTTAATGGAGAATAATCTTCTCCATTATTCCTTTGGGGAAATATATTCTGCCTTTTTAATATTCCCCCAAATATTTCTTTCTCTGGATTCTTCCCACAGAAGGAAGGAAGGAAGGAAGGAAGGAAGGAAGGAAGGAAGGGAGGGAGGGAGGGAGGGAGGGAGGGAGGGAGGAGCTGACTTTTTTTCTCCCTCCCTCTCTCTCACACACACATACAAACACACATACCTTTTTTTTACAGCTAGCTGGGCAGTATTTGGAAACAGAGCTTATGGTCTAGATAGCTTGATTAAAGCACCTATGATACGCAAGATATGGGCCTGTATTTGAAGGCAGCAACAGCAAAGTAAAAATTACTACTGCTATGATTCCATTAAAATTTCTTTGTGTGTGTCTGTATATGTGTGATTGTTGTTTCTTTGTGTATGTGTATGTGTGTGTGTGTATGCATGCAGTCTGTCTCTGGGTCTAAAGACGAACTGTTAGGAAAACCCATGGTCTTTAAAAAAAGAAAGAAAAGGAATTTTTGAACATCAAATGTAAAAGCACAATGCATGCATACTGAACAACAGATTTTGTGTTACAATTCAATGTCAACCAGAATCCTATTATTCTTATGCTTAATGATAAAACTTATGACTTGTGAACTGCCCTTTTTTCATAAGAGTTGATTTCTTTGGGTATTTTTGATAACTAAAAAATTAATTCTTCAACAGAGGAAAGCTCCATTAATTCCCAAAATCAAAGACTGTTTTAATGAGCTTAGTGACTTGACTGAATTTAAAGTAGTTGCTATATACATTTACATAAATTAAATATATTTAAAGAATTTTATTTCTATTTTTAGAGGGTTTTTTTTCAAACATACTGTTCTACTTTAGGGTTGGCTGTCATTAATTTAAAGACTGGATTATTCAGTTATCAGGACAAAAAAATTATGTGCTTCTTCAAAAATATTGAAGATATTTAAAAGGTATGTGTGCATATTACACTGAAATACTAGTCAATGGAGATAGCTGTATCTTCATTAACTACAACGTTGGTGACACTAGCATCCTGTAAAAATAATTTTATTTCCTAAATTTGCTAACTGCTAAACTGTTATATCTAGAAAGAGAAATTTGAAGCAGTACTAAAATATTTTTAAGTAATGTATGCCTACCAGTCTGAATATATTTATACACACACACACACACATTGGGAGACTTTGCACAATATCGTACAAATTAAAAGTAATGAAGGAGAAACAAGTGGCAACAACACATCACAGAATGATCCATAATGAAAAATACCTTTTTAATGCATTAATCACACAGTTGAAATTTGATTAAATTGACTAGATCAGGGGTGTCAAACTGCCGGCCTACGGGCCGGTTTCATCATACCGGAGCCGCGCCCACCCCATTGCCGGCAATGGTGAAAAAGCTCCAATACGTCGTGCGACGTCACGTGACGTTGCGAGTTTGACATGCCTGGACTAGATAAAGTGAGACTTTATGGCCAGGTTTATGAGTATGTATGCTTTTGATTTGCAGGAATGACAGTAGTAGTTCAAGTAGGAGAATTATTAGATCAAAGAAAAAGGTATATGAGTATGGGCAAGAATCTTCACTGCTGATTTTAAAGTTTGGATTAAATTAGGATCTCCTCAGAATAGATTAGAAGCGAAGATTCCTCAGAATCTAGAAATTAAGATGTAGAGAACTTGAAAGAGGTGGATACCTTTAGGCATGAGAAAAATATGAAGAGGTATATGAGAGTAATGTGTATGGAAATTCTCAGTCATCCAGGTCACGATTGTCCCAAGGAAAAACAAAGCCCATTTGCCTTTGAAAAAGCACCTTTGAGATATGAGAGTACTTTTCAAATATCTGAAAGAAGGTGATCTTGGTCCATTTTCTATTACCGCAGTATACAGAACAACAGGTGTAAGTTATTTAAAGTCAGTTTCCAATGGAATGTTAGAACAGTAAGCATTTTGAGGGTCCAGTTACTCAAAAGAATAGTGGTATTTTCTTTTGCTATATTTATGCTGAGATTAGATTGCTATCTCTCAGGGATGCTTTAATTTGTAGAACGGGATTCAGGGCCCTAAATTCCCCATTCCAACTCTGTGGTTCTCTGTAGTATTTAATTAGTCAAAGGAAAACAGGACATTTGGAAAAATTAACTATTCAAAATTTTGTCTTTGCGTTGGAGACATAAGAACAATAATGCTGGTTCAAGGCTCCATATAGTTTATAGTACCCAAGGTACAAATTCAACTGAAATTAAGCAGCTGTATACAGGAGAGATTTAAAGGTCTCTATTTAGTCTACAGTGCTAATGATGGGAAACAATAGATAAATATAAAAATAATGGAAACCCTGTGCTGAGATACAAGAGGCTGTTCAGAAAAGCAAATACTTATTAGATTTAGGTACTGCCTTTATGTTTTGAGCACTGATCCTTGAAAATCAGACAAAAGAGCCAGTATAATATTGGCACCTACCATAATAACAATGAGGTCTTCTTGTAGTTGTTCAGAAAAAAATAATTCCTTCCTTAATTGAGGAAGTGAAAATATGCAGATAAAAGTTGTCGCTATGATGTGTTAAAAAAAATACTTGATCCCCCTTGGTAATATTGTGCATTTATAAGCCCTATTTCTTTTAAATATATGTTGCTTATTTATGTTCTAAATCAGTATTCATATGCTTGTAAATTACTCTTTTCAGTTTAAATTTCTTGGAAGAACAATGTACATGAACTTTCCTTTCTTTTATCATTTAGTTAATAAATCCAGTGGGATTCAATGACTTCTTTTCCAGGTGCAATTAATTTTACATACTGCAATTTTGGACTATTCACTTAGAAATAATTTCTGAGCAAGTTCTCATTGGTACATAAAGGTATCATTTTTAAAAATCTTCTTTGTGTTATTTAGCATCCTCTGGAATCCCTGCATAAAGCTTAAGTAGGCTAAAGAAGAAAGATAGCTAGATCATCATTAAATATTCTACTCATACAATATGTTCTATATAATATGATTGATATGCATGTACAACTGAGGAAGATGATTCCATTTCCTATGGAGAATTGTGTGTGTGTGTGTGTGTGTGTGTGTGTGTGTGTGTGTGAGAGAGAGAGAGAGAGAGAGAGAGAGAGAGAGAGACTATGTGTGCAAATAACAAGTCAGTAATTTATTGACCATCTGAAATGGTTAAGGTCAACCAAATGATTTTTCACTCTTTGTATGCCACAGAAGATGATGATTAGCTTTTACAGCTTTCTCCTAAGCATACTTACAAACAGTTCAGTTGAATTCAAAAGGACTTTTATTCAAGTAACTATATTCAGGACTGGGATTTGAAGTTTTCCAGATTTCTATTGCATGGTGCTCAGTAAACCTCTTATGGTTACAATTCCCATTATTCCCCATTTGCTCTGGAAGCTCTTGAGCTGAGAAGATGAAATTCAGTGACTTCTGCTTCTTAGTAGAAGCCTCTGAGTTGATTCTTTGTAATATTTGGTTTGTTTCTGTTGTTTCCCTTTTGACATACATAGCTTTTCATACTTTCCCAGAAAGTTTTATTTCATAGGGCTACTAATATCTGACAGGATGCAGTGTTGCTTCAGTGTGATTTGCTTTGCTATAATGATTCATCTTGGCAAAACAATTTGGAGGGCTTGAATCATATCTGGACAGTGGTTTAGGAGGAGCAACTCATAGCTTTCTCCCCATTTAACTAAAGTCATTCTAGGCTGGATGGCATAGGAATGGTGTGAAGGCTCCACAAAATCTGGAAAGTCTGCAGCTTGTATTAAATAGTCTTCAAGCTGGCTTTCTTCAATATTTTCTAATTTAGGGGCATTTTGGCCCCTAATCCTGTAAAGAAGAAGGGTTGTCAAAGAAGATCTTTCAGTCCTTTCCCAGGATTGATCAGCTGAGGAGTGGATGGGAGAAGCCAGGAATGCCAAAGCTGACCACTGGCAATAGTGGTCAGAAGGTGTAAATGCTGAACTTGGTGAGACAGGAACTTTATAACTAGAAGAAAATGAATGTCTAAACAATTAGTATGTGCTTATCTAAAATAATGATGAGAAGTTCACTCATGTGAAAGAGCAAGAGTGAAAAGGCTTAAAGTTTAAACTAGGTCTCTATCTCTATTCCTCTCTCCCTTTCCTCTCCCTTTCTCCCTCCCACCCATCCTTCCCTACCTCCCTCCATTCCTCCCCCCCTTCTTTCTTTCTCACACACAGAGGAAGAACTTGTACCTAAATATAATTTCTTTCTTGTCTGAAGTAAAGATTTATACAGTCATTCTGTGAACCTTCTGCTCTTAGCTACTTATTGAATGTGGGTTTTCTTTCTAGAGTGTAGAGATTTACTGATCTTATGCCTAGTGGTAGGCAAATTGTACGACAGAAACAGTCTTCCTGGATGACTGCTCCTACCCATTGATCAGCTGGGGAGCAGGTGGGCACCTTTAAACCTTCTTCTCCTATATTGGCAATTCTGTTTGAAAACATTGGAACAATCTTTGAAATGAAACAAAGCAACCATGTGATTTTACAAGTGAGGTATCTGTACTGTACTGCTTTGTGAAGCATCTTTGAGAGGGTGCTTCATTTGAAACTTGGACCAAGAAAACTTGGTCTTTTAAAAGTTTTGCAGACCCTTACTAATATTCAGTAAATATAAATGTCAACCCTTTGATGTAAGCGAAGTTAGGAAAAAGCAGTCATTAATAGTCTTGGAAAGTTTTTTAATGTGGTAAATGTATTTTATCAGAATTTTGAAAACGCCTATTTCAATTTATACTTAATACAATCAAGGCCAAGTTGTTTTGAGTTTCTTTTTCATATTTTCTATTTTCCCATGATTCAAATTTCCTTTTTGTAGCATATCTGCTTTCCTTTTCCCCTTTTCTGAGTCAAACCCACTTAAACAATAAATGAAATTAAGGGACGTCAGCAGCAAGTCAACACATACACTCTTCTGCTGATGTAGGTGATGGATAATAAGTGCTGGAGTTTGCTTACTTGTTCAGTGGTCACCAAATCGCACCAGAAAAGCATATTGGTTTCTACAAATTGCTATTAAAAATTATTGATTTTTCATTTTTTATCATTAGAGACTGTATGCTAATTAGAATGTAAGGTTCTGTGCTATTGGTAGAACAGAAAAAATTGTCTATCTGTGAATACACAGAAATTACTCTAAAATTTTCTGTATTGACAATGAGTTTTGTAACAGATATTCTCAAACACAAGGGGAGCAAATATGGACACAGTTGCCTAGTTTATCACTAGTTATCCAATTGCAGAATGTATTAAATAATTTGGGGACATAGCTTTTGTATCATGTTGGATATGGGATTATTTTACACTGTAACTATAAATTACATTTGTTTGTTTTAAATGCTTTCAATTTTTTCCTGCCTATAACTTTTCAAAATAACTTTTCTTTCATATTCTTGAATAGAATATTTCTTTTCAACACAATTCCTTATGAAACTAGAGAAGATAAGCTTTAAATAGGCACAGCATATCTAATAATCACAAACCCAATCTGAAAGTTATTGTCTCCTGCCATGCAATAGCTCCTGGTACAATGTTAATAATATGATTGAGCCCAATCTCTTCCTAAAGATAGTTGTATATTTTATGAAAACAAAGTATTTATGAAAACAAAGTACCCTCTGGAACGAGCTGCCCCCAGAGATCCGGGTGATTCCGGATCTCCCCTCCTTCCGCCGCGCCCTCAAGACTTGGTTGTTTCAGCGGGCAGGACTGGCCTAGGGGTATTTTAAATTGGTTTTAACTAAATTTTAGTAGAAGCGGCCTATTTAAATATTTATTTTTAATCATTTTCTTAAATTTTGTATTGTATTGTATTAGTTGTTTTTAAACTGGCTGTAAGCCGCCCTGAGTCCTCCGGGAGAAGGGCGGGGTATAAATATAATAAAATTCAAAAAAATTCAAAATATTACATATATGTGCTTGCATACACTAATAAACTCAAGTTTTAAATTTCACTATTTTTCTCCCAGAGTTTTAATTTAGATGAATAGTGTTTTTATGCATGGAATTTTTTATAAAAGCACTTTCTTCCCTGTGGTTATACCATGAAAATTTAAGGAAATGGTATTAAAGGAAAAATAGAAATCTCTCAGTATAGTCCAGAAAGACCAAGTGTGGGCATTTTGCACTTAAAATACTTTGCAATGCCTTGCCAGAGTCTGTTTCTGATTGAGAGAGACCACCCTCTTTAACAGTGAAGTGTTGATTTTTCTCTCCGCTGACTTGGTCATGGCCTTAGTTGGGTACAGACAGCTTGTTTTGTGAAGCTGTCCCAAAATATGTATTATTCATGGACTGTAGCCTTGGCATACTTGTAATGAATGATAGGTTAAAATTTTAAGATTAGTCCATTAGACACATATCTTGAGACTCTATTTTAACCGATGCAGGAAAAGTATATATCTTTACATTTTTTTTGTCTACATTTGCACACATTCTGTCCATGGTATTCCCCAAAAAGAACTAATGACATATTTGGTGGATGCATGTTTATTTCAAAATGACCCATCTGATGGCATATGATTTTGCTTTGTATTTATTGACCTGGTACTTGTGTAAATCTTAGGACTCAAACTCATAAGCATCGTTCAGGGTTTAATTCTTGAGGATCTATATTTTTTATTTACTAACCAGGATACATCACTGTATTAAGAAAGCTGTGAAAGGGATCTCTGCTAAGCTTTGTAATTTATTGTTTGAGTGGAGTTGTAGTAGTTATTGGATTTTTATTTCTAAAATGACAAGATGAATAAATTTCTAGGCAGAAAGATGTTAGCAATATGCTAGCTCACCTGTATCCTTTAAACCATCTGTGCAAATGTTATTTTTATTTTGTAATGAATTTAATATTTTGTCAGAATCCTGCCCCTTCCCTTAAATGTACATGGTGTAGGCCCAGTGAGGTACCAATGCTATACCATCTTTACTTTGGATAATAGCCTCTTCCTATATGGTTTTCATCTTGATTTGTATATCATTAATATTCACTGTTTTAATGTTTGCCTCCCATTGTAGTTAATGAGAAATAAACCTCTTTCTGCCAAGTAAAAATTTAGGGTAAATTTTCACAGGTTGTGGTGGCTTGGTGATAGGATAAAAATTGCTGCTGCTGCCTCTATGTTTTGTGCATATCTGCTTTCTCTTCATCTGGTAGAATATCAATATAGAATTGCTCGGTTAACATTAAAAGCACAAAACAGGCTACAGAAAACAGTAATATAGTCAGCCCAAGAATTTGTAGGCAGTCCCCATAATCCTTGGGTATTTCATTTTTCTGAAATTTACCTATTGACTTATAATTTTTAATATGACAGAAAAATAAAGGAGAGGAAATAGCTATAACAATAAATTTAATTGATCATAGCCATGTCTTTCTTATAGTCCTATTTGTTTTTAGAATAAATGGCCAGATACTGTATATCATTCAAAAGCCAAGAAATGGCCCTAACCCCCCCAAAAAATTAATATATACTTCTTTGATATTTATAAAATATTCTTTAACGATATATTTATAGTTTTTTACTCTTCTAGTAGAATTCTAAGTTTATGTATCAAATCTTACTCTCAGCAGGAATATTAACTTTTAATTTGAAAATATTAGATGTGGATAAAGTTACTATATCCCAGGATGCAAAACTAGGCTGTATAACTTGCACATTATGCAAACCTACTAAATTTGTTTGTTTTTTAAAAAATCACTTTCTAGGTAGTTTCTTAAAAGAACATATCAGGTAATTAGAGCTGTCATCAATATAGATACAATTAGCTCTCTTCTAAATAAAAAGGTTTTCTTTTAATTCCTAATTTGGAACAGTGTTCAGAATAATCCAGGAAAAATGTTCAGTGGTACTATTAAATAAGGCAGACCAGAAGTTTTCACAGTACTAATTTACTTCTTCCGTAAAATCATTATATCGCCCTTTTGATTCATTTGAATTGCATACATTGCTATAGTCCAGTTTCCAGAAAAGAATGTCATTTTCTCTCTTATGGATAATCTCATAATTTCTTTTAGCATTTTATAGACTTCATCCACTGAAACTTTCTCTTTTTGCTTTTCAAGGTCCCTTTGTCAAGCAGACTCATGTAAAAATGTATAAACTTTGGGTACAGTTCAGTTAATGGATATATAAAGAAAACTCATCACTTCACAGCATCTCTGCATATGTAGTTCAATGTTTTCTTTTTTTAGATGGCATTTCTCTTTCCATTCTGAAGCAAATGCTACTGGAGGGAAAACTAGTTAAAGGATATTAAACTTTTAGGAAAAACCCTACAACACAATTCTGTACAGAAAGGTCCAGCCTAGTGTGGCATACAGGGTAAATCTAGAGCTGCAACTATCGTGTCATTTTCCTGGATTAAGCACCATTGATTTACTTCCCAGTTGATACCGTACCATTAGGATGTCACCCCAGGACCTGTGAGACGAGATTTCAAATTTTGTCAGGCATGAAAAGGTCCTCCAATCTGATATCCCAATAAGCTTTCTTATATCTTTAATAAATGTATAGAAAAGGGAAAGGGTCAAATGGCTTATGAGAAAAAGGGAAGGGGAGTGAATTGGAGAACGTTACTCCACCTCCTCCACCTTGGGGGAAAGCAGGCTGCTTCATCCTGTCCTTCACGCTCAATAAACTGGCAGTCAGGTCGCTGCTCCTTTCTTCTCCCTACTGGCTTGACACCTTGGAATAATATTCTGCAAATGTTGCTGCCAACTGCCTCTTTCCTCTCTGGTACTGCCTCTTTGGGCTTCACCTGCATCTCTCAGTCTCTTTAGTTGCTTGCTGTCACTGCTGTCTCCAGGGTTGGGAGGTCCTGTTTGACTTTCATCCATCATGCATTTTGTTTTCTGGATGTCCACTTGCTTGAAACTACTGCTGCTTTTCCTGAGTGCTTTGCTTGCCAGAAAACATAGTCAGAATTCCTTTCCCTGCTGGACTGGGTTCCACCAACACTGCTGTCTCTTGGCCCATCTGAGCATCTCAGGCATTTGCTGATCTGAGGCCACTTGCCATCTCTTTCAGCATTGGCCAGTGTCTTGCTTACTCTTTGCTTTTTTCTTGAATCATTGGGAAAGGTCCACCCATTTCCTGCCATGCCCACCCTTTTGGACAATGATGGTTGCTGCTCCTTTAGAATCCTTTCCTGGCTTCTAAAGTTTCCTGTACAGCAGAAACTAGGCCAAACTCAGGTCTTTGGTGGAAAGGAATAAATCTGGCCCCACCAATATGGCAATATTACGTTTGGGAATTTTTTACTTCATTTTGACCAATGCATTTCAAGTTTCAAGTTCAGGTTTATTGCATTTATATCCCGCCCTTCTCCTGGTAGACTCAGGGCGGCTTACAGCCAACTAAAAACAGAACAATTGATACCACATACAAAATTAAAACAAATTAAAAAATATATTTAAATAGGCCTTCTCTTGTTGTTAAAAATTAATTAAAAATCCAATAGTAAAATATCCCTAGGCCAGTCCTGCCTGCTGAAACAGNTCTCCCCCTGGGGGTCGCCAACCGGCACTGTCTGGTTGACGGCACCCTGAGGAGACCCTCTCTGTGGGAGCGTATCGGTCGGTGAGAGGTGATCTTTGTTGTAAGAAATGGCTTCTTTTGAAATATTTATCTGCTGATCAAAAGCTAACATATAAGTCTGCAATGTGAATAGATTTCCTGATTCTTTAAATGACAAAATTACAAAATGGAGACTCTTTCTGAATTTGTTTACAGTCTGAGTGTATCAGTGTGTGTTTCCGTGTTATTCTCTTAATATTATCTAACTATACTGCTATATTCTCACCCTTCCCCCTTTAAGGGAAAACATAAACTAGAAATGAAATGGTTAAATAACCTTCTTATCACCTCAGTTGGAAGCAAATTCATAGCTTTCTCAGCTGCATTTCAATTAATTAAAATAAGAAAAAATATTGTATGAATGTGTGTGTGCATCCATGTGTGAGAGAGAACAGGTAATGATGAATTTAAAAAAGAGAACAAATTGAAACTTGAATACTTTATTACAAGCTAACATAAGACTCCGAGAATCTCAGAACTTACTAGACATACTAAAGATCACATAATTACATAACTATCATTAAATAATAATGGCATTAGATAAATTTATGAGTCCCATGTTTCATTATAGTTGTTCATACTAAATCTACAGTACATCAATAGGCAATCTGCTTATAGGTGGCAAGTGCATTCAGGTCCTTGATCCATTGGTTGAAATAGTCTTTATCTTTCTAATGCTTCATATCCATCTTTTGGCTATAATAAGGGCACAGAGAATCCACTTACATTGTCCACTAGTCAAATTCCAAGTACAACGTAGTTCAAAAAAATATTGTCTGAAAATTTTAGATTTTGTCGCACAATTATGTTTATATAATCCAGTATTGTAAAAACATGTTCTAAAGAAGCATTGTCCTTATTGCATCTCCAACAAAATGCTGTTCTTGACAACCATTTTCTATACAAATGGAGCAGAGTCCAATAAATTCTAAATATTATTTTTTGTTTTATAAGTTGTAATATGAGATCCATTGTCACTCTTTATTATAGAAGTTAAAACATTCTCACATTGTCTAGACAATACAGGACTCTCTAATTCTTTATTCCATTCATTTCTTAGCATTTGTATTTCAAATTGATTTATTGATAACAAATATCTGTTGAAATAAGAGTAGATTTTTTAGTTTTAAAGGATATAATGTTGTTCTAATATCTCAGGCGTCAGAGGAGCTAAAAATGTTGCTGTGCCAAACTATATTGTTAACAACATTATATATTAGAAATAGATATGTACTTGAATAATAATTGCATTAGATAAATTTATATACAGAATTGTAACTATTTACTGCTAAAATGATACATTATGCCTTTTTTCTTTTTTTCTTTGTTGTATTTATTCTTTTTAAAACACTTTTTCTATAACTTTTATCTTTGACAATGTATATATTTTTTATCTTTGAATTTTGTTTTTCCATTTTTGTCATTTTAAAAAGCAATAAAAATAAATTAAAAGACTATGTAATCAAATAAGAGAGAAATTGCTACAGTTCTTGTTTTGTGTAACATCATCAAATGTTTCAGTGAAATTTGGTGATGTAATACTTTGTCCCATCTGTTGGCTGCTACTTTTTATCCAGTGAAGCAACCTTAAACAAGCAGATTGGTTCCTTCTTCTTTTGGCTCATTCAATTTTGGCATGTATAGGTTCCCCAGATTATTTCTCCAATCATGGCACCTGACAAAAACAAAAACTGCTTACCTTGACATTGGTCATGATTGTATATAGGATTAAAATGAATTTTGATAGGGATGACTATTGCTCAGATAGGAATACTCTGAATGAGGAGAACTAGAATGAACATAAGTTTGGAGTAATTTGTTTTTTGTTATTAGTTTGAAATTATAATAATGACATAATGAAGCTTCCCCTTTTATAGAAGAGAGCTGTAACTGGAAAAAGGCTACAATCCATAGCTTAATCAGAATGTGAATTCCTTTGTCCTGGTTTTTTATTATTATTCGTGTGTGTGTGTGTGTGTGTGTGTGTGTGTGTGTGTGTGTAGGAATACTGGAACCTTTTGGCAAGGTTCTAACTATACTAACTATCATAATCAGAGTCATGAATAATTTTTGGATCAACTACATTTACCTAGAAAAATTAAAAAATGCACACAGAAATTTAATTCTTTGTCAAGGAATTAAATCTAATAAATGTCTAAGACATGTGAATAGTATGCATTACCAGCCTACCCATCTTCACATCAGAATTGTTACCAATTTTATTATGTCAAGGAGTAAATTAATAGTTCTATTTGAAACTTGGCAGCCGTGCCAAAAGTAGCATGGCAGGTATAAGTCTTGCTATCAAATTGGGTAAAGCAAAAAAATTTTAAATCAGGCATTCAAGATAAACAATCATATTTATCTCTATGCTCTAAAGCAGTGTTTCCCAAACTTGGCAATTTTAAAATGTATGGACTTCAAGTGGCAGAATTCCCTGGATGACTAGGAATCCTGGAAATTGAAGTCAACACATCTTCAATTCAGGCTGGTTGGGGAATCTTAAAATTGCCAAGTTTGGGCAAGAGTTCTAAAGAATATTTACTGCACATCTATTGATTTCTTTAATATATGCCACTGTTCATGTGGATGATTTGTGGTAAATTGGTAACTAAGGACACAGACCTGTTTATTACCGTATATAGTCCTTTCTATAATTTCTTTCTGTGGAATCCTCAGTGCTCTCTGAGCCTAATTGTTTCTTTGCAGATGTTTCATTATCCAACTAGATAACATCATCAGTGTAAGCAAATGCAGGGTTTGCTCCCCGTTTATACATAGTAGCTTGCCCTACTAATTTTGGTGTGGGTTTATTTTTCTTCTTGGTTTTCTCCTTATGTTTTCTTTCTTTAAATAAACGTATATTTCACTTCCTTTTCTTGGGAAACAAAAACCTCAAAGATACTTTATTTTGCTCAGTCTATATTAGCTTGTAGGCTTATGGTTTCTATTTGTAATATTCCTTTCCGTCTATAATCTATAATGGCACAATTCAAAGATACGGATTGCCTTTGGAGAGTACAAGGTCTTCGTCATTTGATAAATGAATGCTAAGAGAAATGAAAGAAAAAACCCTCAGCCTTGATATTCATGTTAACTTGAATGAATCTGAGAACTGAACATGTTTTAAAAGTGCTTCAGAGTTCAATTTCGGAACTTCATGCATTGCAGAGTTACTGGGAGTTTGTGCTCTAGAAGTCCTAGCCAGCCCAATTGGTGGTTATGTTACCCCAACACATCTGGTAGGTGCGAGGTTGAGGAAGGCTTTTACAAACCATGTCCTTATTTATCCTGTGGTGACCTTACAGTGCTACCTATGGCTTTTTTAGAATTAGAAAAAGATTATTCTAATTTCCTCTCAAAGTCCTACCTTGTCATTTTCAGGCCATTGAAAATGCTCACAGGCTTGAACGAGTGCTGCTCAACCTAAAATCTAGTTTTAAAACCTAGTTTTACAATGCTTAGAAGCACTGGTTTGATTTTAAGGTAGTGGCCTTCAAGGGCCTGCAACATCACATATCTGGGTTATATTATGTTCAATGTAACATTGTTTTGGCAGGTAACTTTATTCAGGCACACCATGTTGCCTTTATGATTCTTTTCACTGTACTTGAGATAATCAAGTGATCAAGCATTTGTGCAATTAAAAGGTTCTTTCACCAACTACTTTTTTTTATTTTACACTACAACAAATGACTTCACAAACTGCTACATATAGGTAGTCCTTGACTTACGATCACAATTGGGACTAGAATTTCTGTTGCTAAGCAAAGCAGTTGTTAAGTGAGTGTTGCACCTGATTTCACAAGCTTTTCTTCCACAGTTGTTGAACAGGTCACTGCAACTAAGGGAATCATGAAGTTGTCAAATAAAGCCAGCTTTTCCCATTGCCTTTGCTTGTCAGAAATTGGCTGGCAAGGTTGCAAATGGTGATCATGTGATCCTGGGATGCAGCAACTATCATAAATATATACTGGTTGCCAAATGCCCAAAGTTTGATCACGTGACTGTGGGGATGCTGCAATAGTTGTTGGACTAGAGATAGGTCGCTATTTTCAATGGTGCTGTAATTTTGAATGATTACTAAACAAATGGTTGTAAATCAAGGATTACCTATTACAGCTACACACACACCAGAATGGTTCAAGGCTAATGTGGATCGATCATTACTTCAGATGCCTTACAGTAGTTCAGTCTCATGTACAGTATGTTTGTATTTCTTTTTTTTTATTTTTCAAAAGCAATGCTAATTTTCTTACTGAATGTACTGCTTTTCTCAAGGATTTGCTGCTTTAAAGAAAGTTGGAGTATTGTGCAATATCTGCTGTCAAAACCCACGAACTTCAGCAAAGCAAAACACTATCTACAGTTAAAAAAAGAGACTTACAACCTGGTTGTTGGTACAGTAGCTACCTACCTAACCAGTCAGGATACCCATCGATTGTGAGAGCTTTTGACATGAGATGTAACTGAAAAACTATAGAAGTATGATGTTGAAAAGGTTTTTCTCATTAAACAAATCTTCCAAATTGGTAGAGCTTCATCCCTCCTCGCCCCAGCATTCTTAATAGAAGTCACATTGTGAAAAATTTTGCGTGATCACTTGTCATGCAATAATTACTATAGTGTAAAATTAGAATAATATGAATAAGCCACTGCTGTATAAGTCCAAGGATGCTTGTGAATGATATAAATTTAAAATTAATTATGGAAAAATACTGAAGAATCCAGAGAAGCTGATATAAATATTTTTATGTGTGTATATGTGAAAGTATTTTCAATTTCTGTTATATGTGGCTTTAAAATTTGTGACTGGACAATGAATATACTTTTTCATTCTATTTCTTAAAGCTGAAGGCCAAGTTATAGATTCCCATGTACTGTAATGTTTTTGAGATTGACATTAAATCAGGCAGTGGTTATTATATCAGATAAGTATACATTTCTTGATAAATCATTCCAAGTCCTTTTACTAAGCATCCAGACAAAACATAGTGCATTTTTAATAGCAATGGCTTTCTCTTTTATGGACTCCTGAAATACTTTTCTTTGCTGGGATAGTATATCATCTCTGCATTCATATCAATAAAGATATATACTCTTCTCTTCTGATTTGTGTGTATGAATATTATCCTTCTGAGTTGTGTATATGGATTTAATGACTAACTGTAAATGGATTTGGTAGTCCATAATTGCACTGAATCCAAATGTCTGCAAACATTGAAACCTCAAACCATTTTGGAACATCATCATTTAGAACACAAATTCCCACCCTGCCACCTTGTTTTCTCTCAACATTTCATTCAGCAGTGACAGCTTAAAAGAATCAGTCTTCTCCAGCCAGATGTAGATGCCTGCATCCTACATAATTTTAGCCAGAAAGATGGGAAACTGTGGTGGATCATTCACTACGTGAGCTGCTAAAATACACAATCACTATCCTGTTTGTTTGCATACATTTCTTACATCCATTGGGCCTTTATAAAGATTTGAAAGAGATCATCATAAAGCACTTTGCCAGAAACCAATTGTCATCAGCATAGCACAAGTTACTGATGTTTCTGCCTCCAGTTTTAAAATCATGCTCATCTTCTTTTAATTCAGTTTACCTTAATATACATGAAGCATGTAGATTGAATAAATAAGGGGAGAATATGCAGCCCTACCTCACACATTTGCCAACCTGGAGCTAGTCTGTTTCACCGTGTTCTCTTTATACTGTTATTTCCTGATTTGTATATAAGTTTGTCCTGAGGACAATGAGATGTTCTGGTATTCACATTTTTCTAAGCACATTCCACAGCTTGACTTAATGACACAATCAAAGGCCTCTCTATAATCAGTGAAGAGCACAGGTTTTTTTTTTTTTTGGTATTATTTCACTTTATCAATTATTCAACTGTAGCATTCTAAATAAATGGAAATGCACACAATAATAACAATAATGTATTTTTAATTTCAATTTAATGTTACTACTTTTATATTTCATAGTTTTTCTTTCAAAATTGTGCAGTGCAGAACACACAATCCTTCCCTATCCCAAATTTTCCAATGTTCTATAAAGTAGATTATGTGCAGAAAGACAGGCCCAGGGTCATATAGTGAGTGTTGCAGTTCAGGGAAGTTTAAACCTGGTTCTAATCCTATTTCAATCATGGTCTCTTAATACAAAGGCATCTTATCTTATTTCAGCTATTCGCTTTGCGGCCACATATGAAAAGGAGACAACAATAATATACACCTTATATACATCGTATTTCTCCATCAAGTGCTTGGCAGCAGAGTCACATATGTTATTGCCTAGAAGTCTAAGCTAGAGTCACACTAAAATACATGGGCATGAGTGCAAAAGTCAGAATCAAGCCTTAATGCTCTAATTCAATTAACAGAATTTATCACCATCATTTCAGCCTATGTGGTCATAATCAGCAACTGTGCCTGAAAATGAATTTTAGCCTTTAGCAATGTCTTTATTCAAAGGATACTCTTAAGAAGATTTTCAAAATATATGTTAGGTTTATTGGTAAGGGCATTGTTAGAATATGTTATCTCCTGTTACCTATAGTTTATTGGCTATCTGAAGTTTATCTTAGCCATGCAGTACAAAAAATTTTGTTATTTCTGAAATATGGTATAGTAATTCCATGGAATTGAATGGAATTCAGGGCACAATGCTCTTTGATGTTGTGCCTTGAATATTGAGATTCTAGTATTTATCATTTACCAATTATGTATTTCATGTCCAAAGTAATATATATATGTGTGTGTGTGTGTGTGTGTTTTGCACAAACATGCACACAGAGTCACAGAACTGAAAAGAAATTGTAGTATCAGTACAAGACAATATTTTAATGTTTAAAAGCCATACCTGCTGAGTCTATAGCTGGGTTCTTACAAACTAGGGAAAGTTTCAAAAGATGAAGTTATGCCACCAGAGACAACTGGTGACCACCAGACAACTGGTGACCACCAGAGTTATGCCACCAGGGACAATCTGATGACAAGTAGGCATCAGATAAACCTCTCCAAGGAGAGATAATTTCAATAGTGACTGCTCTTGCTACAAGATCTATTAAGTAGTCATCTACTAGAATTAGAAATGGGCACAGTTTTTAGGATCCTTTGCCAGAATTGGGGGAAGAAAAATTGGATGGGAGGTTTTCCAGCAATTTGCCAAAGAATAGACATTAGGGAGGGGGGGCTGCAGACCACCAGAAGAAAAAGCATTGCATTCCTATGTAAATATGCATAAGAACATTGTGAGAGTTTTCTGAATGTCTTTTGTCCTTTGGGGGAAAAAATCTTTAGCAAAGTCTCATTAGACTGAATGGGAACCTGGTGAAAAAAACTGCAAGATAATTTCTCTGCCTGGCACAAGTTGAAATTTCTCTAGTTTATGAATATATTTGGAATTTAGAACTAGTTTAGTGTAGCTGCAGTTAAGGTGCTGGCCTAGAGACCAGTTCTAGTCCCAGTTAAGGCATGAAAAACTGGCTGCATAACTTTGGACCAGTCACTTTTTCTCTGGCTAACCCACCTTACAGGGTTATTGTTGTGGGAAAAATAGGAGGAAGAAGGAATATTAGATATGTTTGCCATCTTGAGTTCCTTATAAAAGTAATAAAGGCAGGATAAAAAAAATCTAATAAAAAACCCAATTTGGATTTAAGTATAGAAGGAAATGGTTTTTCAAGGAATCTGGCTTCAAACTATCTTAGGGTTTTAAGATTGAAAGGCACATATTGGGTTTAATTTCATCAGCACCTATGTGAGCTTGTCCTTGTATGTTCATTTTCAAGATGATTAACAATGAAGGGAGCCTATTATCCATAGTATTCTTTATGAATTTGTCTGAATACATTATCACTTTCATATATAACAAATTGTCCACAGGAATTTATTATCAGGAAAGAAATCTCTCATTCTTTAATATTTCATATATATACACACACATATATATACATACACGTATACATATTGCTCTGTCAGTTCTATGACTTTAGGTGAACATGTACTATAAAATTTATAGGCCACCCATTATACCTCAAGGTAATGGCATTTTATTATTTTTTAGATTTTGTATCTGCATTTTGTTCAGGAACTCAAGGCAGCATACACAGCAGCACTCCCTTTTCCCAGACAACTACACCTGTTAGGCAGGTTGGCGAGAGTGAGTTTCCATGCCTAAGGTAAACTGCTCCCTGTTGCCAATCCAACACCTTAACCACCATGCTGCTTCTTTTATACTACATTATTGTGGGCCTTGGGAATCTTAAAAATAATGCAATTATTTTTATTTATAGCCATATGCTTGGTCTGTTGCCGTAATGAAAGGGTTGGTAGTAACTCAATGACTTGGTTGTTGGAAATGTTTTGCTGGACAATTTAATATAAGAAAAGGAATACATTAACAGTATTCTTTACTGTCCTTAATATATTTTAAAATAATAAATATGAGAACATAGTCCTTTGTCCCAGTATAAATTGGCATGAAATGAGATATCAATGCTTGTGCCAAAGATGCAGTGTTATTTCAATATTTGCTTTATAATAGCTGGCATGAATGCAAGTTATACTTATATCAGTCTCTTTTTTATGTTACAAAGCTTTCTTTGGCTATGTTATTCATAAAAATATGTTGGTAACTAATCAAATTTCTGATAGAGAAAAATGAATTATATTGAACTGTGATAAATATCTTTATTTTTATTTATTTATTTTTCATATTTCTGAACCGCCATCTCCCTCAAAGAGCATATTAGTAATGTTTAGTATTTATTCATCTAGCCTAAAAATATTGGCAGTTCTAGGGCACTAAAATGCAAGATGTTGTTCTATATTCTAGTTGCTTACTTTCTCACAATTTTTTGAAAGGTGAATTTTCTAGGATCAGGTCAATAAAACAGAAATGATATCTCTCGCAGCAACATTAAATAATCAAGATGTCAGCAATTGGCAACAGTTGTTTGAATCTCAGCCTTGGAAGTGGATTTGCCCTTGAAGTGGTTAGAAACAGTGCAAAATGGATAGTTTGATCGGAGTCTTTTTTTTTACTTTCTTCCCTATTTTAATTCTGTTTTATGCAAATATTTTAGTCATCTATTATGGTACTAACAGGTTATATAGGTAGCATCAAATGCATTAAAATACTCAAACATTTTTAAAACAGTGCTGAAAAAGTGACAAAACAACAACTTAAAAACAATACGAAAGAGATGTAAAATACCTCAGATACAGTCTGGAAAAGTAAAAAGAGCCATAGATACAGGGTTTAGACTAGTATTTTGCCATTCACTTACATGTGATTTGCAGTAAGTTTCTCCCAGTCATTTTGAAGGTAAACATGGTAATTGTCTTCTTTTAAGGCAACATTTTACTCTGTCTAGATTAGAATAATATTGGCTAGTATGCCTGGAAATGCATTCCAATATCTCAGATAAGAGTATCCTGGTTCTTCCAGGCAGAGGTTCTTGGCATAACCAGTAAAAGGCTATTCTATTTTGCCAATTTTTATGGAAAGAAGAAGAAGAAACAACAAAAAATCACAACTATATTTCCAATTGAAAATAATGATTCAAACGGAATGTTTACCTCATGTAAAAATTCTGTGAATAAGTCAGGGTGACTGTACAATAAAAGCATCTTCTGGTAGAAGTCCGTGCAGAAAACCAAGTTTTAAAATTATAAGGCCTGCCTGATTTCATTTTAACAGTGGATGGTGTATAATATAAAAATAATGTAAATGAAAACAGTACTAGCAAAACAGAGTCTGAATCTGTCTAATAGACAAAATGGAAGCAAATTAAAACAAATATCTGTATGTAGAAGTGGCTATGGTAATGAAATTGCCTGCATTCATAAACCCAGCTTGTGTGAGCAGCATTAGATGTCAGCTCAAGCCCTGAACTCTGCCTTAAAAACATAATAGTGTGACCACTGGCTAGTTTTTAACCTTGTCTTTCAAGCTATTCTGTCATGCAGGAGCCTTCTAAGAATAAAAGGAGCACAGAAGAATAATTGATGCCATTCTGATTCCTTTGAAAAAATGTGTTTCATGTGATGATGATGATGATGATGATGATGATGATGATGAAAGAGACAATACATTAAATTCTTTCTTGAATAATTGGTTTCCCAAAATAACTTGCTAGGCTCAATTCGCCTCTCTGCAAAAAGAACAACTTTCTTCATTCATTTTCCATTTTTTAAACAACACGTATCATCTTTCCAGTCAACATTTACAGCTCCCCAATTAAATCCTTTTGTATTAAATTGGTTACCCAGAGTTCATACATCATACTGAAAGTTGGAACTGTCATAAACTGTTAGGAAAGTTGCCAATCACTGCTAGTTTGGCCACTGTTACGCTGACACAGTCATCTGTGGATATTTCAAAATACAAGATATCACTTAGTCTGGAAAATCATATTGAGTTTGCAGAAGCATTGTTCACTTGTCTGTGGATATCAAGTCATAGAAAAGGATAAATTCAAACGAAAGGCTGGTAGTTCAGCCTCATAAACTCCTAGTGATTGTTTAGTAGTTCTTTAAAGAATTATTTCTTTTAGTACCCAGATAAACAGTTTAGTGGTTCCTTATACTGTCTTGAAACATTGGCAAAAATACTACCACTTTATCTTGTTAATTATGCTGAAAGTAGATGTATAGAGTGGGGTTTTGCTTTCTCTTAAGTTTCTTTGTGATAGATAGATTCAGTGGTAGAATTCAGCCGGTTCGCACCACATCGGCAGAACTGGTAGCTAATTTTTTGTTGCCCAGGCCCAGAATGGACTTCTGGAAGCTGCATCCACACAGAGAACCGGTTGTTCACATATTTGAATCCCACCACTGGATAGATTCCTTGCTATGTAGCAATTATAATTTTCAGGAGTAACTTCTTAAGATTATTTCAGACCGGAAAATAACATTTCACTATCTCAACACTTCTAAGGGAGTGTTCTCATGTGCATTTATTGGATCATATAAACTGGTCTGAGATTGGAGTTGGTAGAAATATGACAGAGTCACTATGTTTTACTATAATGAATAGCCATATAAATTCATTTATAACTTCCAATTGCAGTTCTGCAAGTAGTACCACAGTTATAATTTTCTGAAATTTGCTAAGTACTTCCATCAAACCATTCAAACTGAGAATCATCTCCTGAATACCACAGTGCACCACTTTAAAGCATTTCTTCATTCTGTATTTGGAGCAAAAGGACTGTGTATCTATTTTGCTAAAAATATGTAAGTAGACATGCTTATTGTTCCTAAAGCAAAAAAATGATATGCTGAAAATGAAGTTTTTTTAAAAAAAAAAACATCTTCACATTAGATCTGAAATGAGGCCTATAGTTCCATTTCTTTGCCTCCAATACCTATCCTATCCTGTCCAATTGGATCATATTAGAAAGTCCTTTTTTCATTAGCACAATTTAGCTATATGTCATATCATTAAGCAAGATGCCTAGTTTTGTAATTGACACTGACAAAACTCTGCATGGAGAAATCTGTAGAATGGACTTGTCAAATCTATTTTTTCTCCTTATATATGCCACATGTCTAAATCAGCTATAAACTTTGTATAGGTAGGAGTCCTTGTGGAGTTTACTCCGCTAGTTGTTGCCAACTATAGGGGGCAGCACTCAAGGCACTGTCCGAAGACTTTTCTGCAGTCATGCAGCCAGGATGACATTAGGAGGCATTGTTTCTTTCCCATCAAAGTTGTATCTATTTATCTACTCGCAATTGAATGCTTTTGAACTGCTAGGTGGGCACAACGCTTGGGTCTTAAACTTAGACTGTTGGCTTTCCAGCCCACAAGCCCAGCTTCCTAACTGCTGACCCATCGTGCCTTGCGTATGTAGGATTTGTAAAATTACTACAGAGTACTTTATTTTGATAAACAGGTTGTAATAATGTCTAAGACATTTGTATGTAATTCCTCACTTTATCTGCACATTTATCACAGGTTTAATGATGTAGCTTATAAGCATGAACATGTGTGTACAAGGGAGATGAGAAATTTGAAGGCTGTATATGTATATTTGAAGGCTGTATTTATGTATATAAATGGCATTTATGAAAGTGCATGTGAAATCAACTGCAAGGCAAAAAGTTCTGGAAGATACTTAACGCTTTGTCTTTTTTTCTTTTCATTTTCTCTCCTTACCATAATCTCACTTAACCAAGCCTATTACCCTCTGACCATGTGAATTTTTTGCTTTTAGGAAGTCACCCAGACAATAAGAAATTAAACTTAACTATTATCTGCCCCAAATGCTCTTGCCTAAGCTTCAAAAAAATGGCTAAATCCAATACCATGCAAATGGATATCTGTAGTGGATTTTTTTCTTTCTCATTTTTTTCTCTTGCAAGCCTTAATAAATATAATGTAGAGATTTCCTCTAGTCTTTCTTCCCCTATTGACATGGGTTGTGTGGGGGAAGTTAGGTAGAAAAAGCATTTAGTTTGTCAGTAATGTCATACACTGTATAGATGAAAGGCCAATTTATGGTACTTAGCTACTGGAATGTTCAGATTAATTTTGGCAATTTTGAGTTTATGTGTTTTTTAATCCTATGTGTAACATAAACATCAATTTAATAAAAAAAAATAGCTCGAGTCATTTTTAATAAGAAATATATAGTTGGATTTTAATATTTTATATCTGTTTATATAATAAATTTTATTTCTTTCAATGGGACTTATTTCTATTTACCCATGCATAGGATTCTGAGTTAAGTTTCACTAACATAAATGGTAATTTTGAAGCCAACTGTCTCCTTAATGACTATGAAAACAACAATATATGTACAAGAAAACATATATGGAAAGGTCATTCATGCAGTTGCTGAAACTACAATATTTAGATTAATATTGCTGAAGATAATGGTTGCTTGGGGCAGTGCTTAGAATATTTTAGCAATTTAGTTCTATTGTTTCCTTCTATCTCTCCTATTTTGAACTGGTTCTTAGAACAAAAAAGAAAATCATAAATGAACAATTGCTTTTGAAGATCTTGTTATCTTAAACAATTTTCTATGTGACACCAATGACTGCTTTTCAAAGAAGTACAGTAAGATAAAGTCCAACTCGATAGACAGAAATAATTATATGGTTGTTTAGATTTGCACCTTAATTTCACTTATTTATCTTAGATGCCATCCAACTTCAAATTTCTCAACAGAAAAATGCATTTAAAAAAAAATAAACAAGACGGCAAAACTAGTCAACAACAATATATGGACCCAACAAGGGGCTCCAACCATCCTAACCTAAAACCTGCAAGAAGAGCTAGGTTTTTAAGGCCTCCCAGAGTGACATCAGGGTGAAAGACATCCAGATTTCTGGGGGAATCCCATTCTAGAGGGCAGATATCACAACAGATTAGGCACGCTTCTGGGTCCTGATAAATGACATAGCTTAATCAAAGGGCTTCCTGATCTAGAAAGTCCAAATGAAGCTGTGCAAGACCTTTCTTAGCCACAGCTGCCAGCTGCTCAACCAGCAGGATCTGTGAGTCTAGGAAGACACTCAAATTGCATACCACTCTTGAATAGTGACATGCTATCTCAGTGGACCCCAAGCTTTTGGGCATCAGGAACCATTGGAGAGAGGTTTTTCTGTGGACTAGAGGGGGCATGGTTTCGCATACTCCCTGCATCCCACAGATGAGGCTCCATTGGTTTGTGCAGCCCGGTTTCTAGCATGCCACAGACCTGTGCCAGTCCACGGACTGGGGATTGAGGAGCCCTGTGCTATCTCATCTCAGGTTTTTTATACTATATATATTTTTATCTTTTCTGACTGGTAGTTCTAAAATATATATTTCAATAGGAAGACGAAAGAGCAAATTTGTAGACACTTCTCCATAAAGAATCCATTAAGCATACTAAGTAACAGGAAGATAGCTAAATAATTCTTTAGTGACATTTGTTATGGGACTTAATGTAAAATCGAATAACATTATTAAATGAATTTTTCTGAATCTTTGTATCTTTGCAAAAAATCTCAAGGGGAAAAAACTATATTTCTTAGCAACAAGGTCAGTTTTGCTTTACAATTCTCAGTTCATTCCAGAACTGAAGCTACTTCACAATAGGTTATATGCTGCTGTCATTAATTGGAGAGGGGCTGCAATATTTGGAAATGTATCGGCTAGGTTGAAGTTTTAGTATTTTAAATTTTTACTGAGGTTGTAATAAAAACTGCTGTCAGTTATTTCAGTCTCCTTAAAACAATTGAATTAAAATGTGTCAACATAACCATTATTGTTTGTAAACTATCATAAAAATACATGAATTGTATTTTGAGTAAAAAGTAAGGAGTGATATACCAAACCAAACATGTTGTTTTGGCCTGTTAGGATTTGTTTAATGATGAAATTGAAGTTGCAGTTAAGTTTGGAGTAGATCTTACACTGCAGCCTTTTCCAACTTGATATCTTCCAGTTGTTTAGATATGAGACAGAAGTGAGTCAAAACAGTCAATATGGTGGCTGCAATCAATTTTTTTGAATCATTTTCAGAAAAAGCCAAATACATGGTCAGGTTCCAGTAGAGAGCCAGTGCAGCAATAGTTAGAAATTGGACTGTGCCTTTAAGAGACTGTGGTTCAGATTTCTCATCTTAACATATAACTGATACTATGACTGTCTTATTTTATTTCACAAGACTATTATTTTGGAATTTAAATGAGGAGAGACTTTGTATGAAGCTTAGAAAAGAAAGATAAGATATAAATATAATGTGATATCAGATAAATAACAGTATTTACTTGGATTGGCACTAATTCTCCTGTTTTCTGGCTTAGTTCAATTTAATAAGAAAATGGCTCTTTTTAACACTATGATTTTTTGCTGTTTTCTTTTTCTTTTTAAAAAAAGGATAGAAATGAATACATTAAACTTTTAAAAGAATAAGTACATCTGCTTCCATTTAACTTCCCCACTCCATCAAGCTGAAAATTTTGACCATACCCAGCAATGACATCATTGTATCGCCCCTATTCTCCCAGAGGTGAATTGTGGTCTCCAGATATATATCACACTTATGCAGAACAATCCACATAAATCTTTTGAATAAATAAATATTACTTTCCATCCTTGCATATAACAAGTATTCAAATTTCCATACAACCAGTGTTGTTTCTTGATCATATGAATGTATCCTTATTTCCGAGTTACTGTTTTAGCCTGTGTACTATTTTGTTCTTTTTTTATCAGTTGCCTAGAGATTACTTTTTAAAGTAAAGTTTATTTTATTTTTTTATTTGAAACATTTATATATGTTTTATATGTAACCAACCAACCAACCATCTTATAACCAACTCTGGGTGGCTTTCAGTCAAAAGTAAAAGCAACATTGCAGTGCTTCCAAAGTATGCCTCATCAAATTACTCCTAGTTATAAGTGTGCGTAGAAATGCAGCATTAATCACATCGGCATTCTTGTTTACTTTCTGATCTTGCTTTTTACTACTTAGCTATTGAGAATGTTTAGTCCCATAGAAATATTTATTATAAGTACAACTGGTATTAGGATTTTCAGGAATAGTGCTGTGCTTGAACAGATATATAAGTCACAAAACAGGAAAGGGAAAAAAATGTATGGGTGATGTTTCATGAAATTAATACCATATATTGACATGCGATATAAATAGAGGCTGGAGATGAATAGCAAGTATTTTAATAAAATAAAACATCTATTCTTTAATGGGTATCTTTTGCATATTAATTTATTGACTTGTTTATCTAAATTACATCTAACTACCTCATGATGGCATACATAGAATTATCACATGGATTCTTTTCTCACATAGCCACACTAGTATTTTTTATTTTTATCCTTAGTGTTCAAGTTTTGCTATAACATCAAAAATAAGTAGCTAAAAATAGATTATACTCTTAGCGGTCTACAAGAAAAAAAATCTGTCTGAGATTTTGGGGAGAAGGAAGAGATTGGATAAAAAGACAGCTTTGTTTTTTTAAAAGAAAAAGAAAAAGAGCTTTGAAGAACAGTGAAGAAGAAAATGTGATTTATAAATGTGGAATAATCTTCTCAACTGTAACTTATATTACAGTTTATAAGTTCACTAGTACTATTTTATTAAAAAGGTGGCAGAATATGTTTAGAAATAAAATGCCTTGTTTTATGATACTTAATCAGATGATGGTCTGCAATTTCATTTCTATCACCTAGAATATCAATTTTGTTTTCTAATCTTCAACACCTTTGATAGGCTAAATAACAAAATTTTGGATATTTTTTTCTTAAAAGAATAATATTTGTATGCTTAGGTTGGTTAATATGCTATTAATTCTGGAATTCCCCCCTCCCCAAACACACACACATGTATTGATGAACTTTTTTTGGTGGAAAAATTATGACTTACTTTGATGACATTTGTTGTAAACATGTTGGAAGCAATAATATACGGTTTCTATCTCAAACCACTAAAAACATCTGCATGTATTTTTAGTGCTGACTAATGGTAGCATTTCTGTTGGTCTGATATTCCCTAGTGATTTTCCACACACACACACACATACACACACACACACACACACACACATATTAATGTTTCTGCTTGCAAAGCATGTTCTAAAATTATTATACTTTTTGATCATTGGAGTTAATCAGAAATTGTACAGAAAGAATATATTTAGACCAAGCCACAACCAAGAACCAAACAGACCAAGCCAGTTTGTGACTTGCCAAGCTAAAAGCAATGCACTGATTGCTCTAGAACCGGGGTGTCCAGCCTTAGGAACTTTAAGATTTCTGGTCTTCAGTTCTCAGAATTCCCCACCGAGAACTCTGGGAGTTGAAGTTCCCAAGGTTGGCTACCTCTGCTCTAGAGGTTAGTGGAATTTTTGGTCCAGGCCATATCTGTCTACTTAATTAATAATAATTTTTATTTGTTATATTTTTATCTTTCCAATAATCAAAGTTCTGGATGTTTTACAGAACTGTTTGTGGAATAAAATGGTGAAAAAGCAAAAAATATATTAATATACCTCACAGGAAGAAAGTAAAATACATAAACTGACTATTACAATGAAATGCACTTAACTTAAAACTTAGCTGGCATTTTAAGTATTCCTAGGTGATTTTCTTTTTTTAAGCAAATTTTTAAAATTAATTAGAAACATTTGATGGAATTATATTTATGATGAAAATAGATACACTTTTGTAAAAGATGAAAGATTTATGCAATCCGAAATATATAAATGGGGGAAGTCAGAAGCTAATAATGACCCCATAAGAAATAAAACACATGAATAGAACATTTTTTTTATCTTTCCAATATGAGTGAGATTTATACAGATTATAAAAGAAGAAAATTGGGTGTGGAAAATTCTTCCTTGATGCTTTAAGAAAAAATATTCAATATAATGGGATTGTTGAGTTCCCATTTATGCACTGAAGAAAATACATTGGTACACCTACATGTGTCATACAACTGTAGAGCTACGTACAATAATCCAGTAAAAGATATTCCTAAATTATGTTCTGTTTATTATTTTGATATAATTAAGTACCATATTCAAGCTTGCTTATCGCCTTAATCAAGGCATATCATCTATTGTATCAAAAGATAATGTACGTTTTTACAATGTAGAATGAACAGAAAGAAAATATCACTTACATTGAAATAAATTTACCTCAGTAATATATCTTGGTATAAAGAAAATGAATGGGGTTAAATCAGTGCAGTTTGTACTTCAAAGGAAAAGCTCAGGGTAGATTCCTAGACTGATATTTAGATTTTAAAAAGCCAAATCTATCTATAAAGTACTTTAAATCTGAGGAGAAGTTCATTTGTTCATCATTTATTCTTTAATTTATAATATATCCTTCTACACATCATAAACTTTGAGTCCTAAACCCTAAGGACACTTGCATTACAAGCAAGTCGTAGAAATGTTGCTTCAAAACTTCATACTGGATATGTATGAAAACATTTTTTTAAAATAGAATTTAAGGGTATACTTTATTATGCTTTCTCCACTCCACTGGGGATTTGTTTCTCACGTAGTTGTCATTTCACAGAATCATAGAATGAAAGAGGTAATTTAGACCATTAAGCCCAATCCTCAGCTCAGAGAAGAAATCCAAATTAAAGCATACTCAGTGGAGTGCCATACAGCTTCTGCTTGCACTCATTCAGCAAAGTGGAATCTATTCCTTCCAAAGATAATTAGTTCTACTGTCAAACTTGCTTTTTGCACAATTTTTCTTTCAGTACTACTCAAGAAAAGGACATTCTTGCAGAATTACCAAGTTTATCAGGTGGCCAAAAGAAATATGTTAAGTAGTCCTAACTTACAGCAAATGTTTGAAGTTATAACAGCACTGAAAAAAGAAATTTACAGCTAGTCCTCAACCTTATAGCCACTGCAGCATTCTCACAGTTGTGTGATTGTGATTTGGGCACTTGGCAACCAGTGCACATTTATGACAATTGCAATGTCTCACGGTCACATGATCGCCATGTATAACCTTCACATCTGGCTTCCCACAAGCAGACTCAATGGCAGAAAATAGCAAGTCTCAGTCTAGTAACTTTGGGCTTAACGACTGCAGGTGATTCTCTTAATGACTGCACCCAAAATGGATGTTGTAAGTCAGGCAAGATCACATTATTTTTACTTTAGGACCATGTTGCCAATGGGGTTATCAATCCAATTGCAGCTGGTAAGTAAGCACTACCGGTATTTGTACTAGCATGCTGATGCCATACATTTCTAGTGTTTAAGAACAATTAAAATTAAGAAATTAAGAAAAGGACATTTTTAAAAAAGACAAAGATAAAAGTTCTAATATTGTTAAGGTTTTGTCCATTCCATTGTGTTTTTTATATATTGTCATTGTACTTAAGGGATCTTAAAAATCATAAATAAGAATTTCTGTCTCGCTGTCCTTTTCTCACATAGCATTTAGCATGTTGTAACTTAATGAAACAGATTTCAAGAAAATTTACCTGGTATGTGAATAAGGCTGTTTTGCAGGTGAATATCTCTTATCATGAATTAGTCTTCATAACAGTGTTCAACTGCACTTACCAGATAAACGTAATTGGTTTTAAAGAAATAGATGAAATAAAGAAAGATATACAAATGAGAAGATTCATCACTTTATTGGATTTGAAGACCATTGAGTTGTGCATCTTAATTGGGGCCAGTTGGGATCATTTAATAATTGATGTCAGAAGATCAGATTTAATTCTCTTTATGCAAGTACCACAGTGGAATTGAGTTAAGCAAATTGTCATTTAAGGTTCCAAATGAACAAAGCTTTAATTAGGTTGATTAGCCTACTGTAAGACAAAAGAAGGAACTCTAAAAGTGATACCTATTATGAGTCTTTCATTACTAGTATTATCAAATGCTTTTATAAAGTGTATGTATGTATTTGCGTGATGATACTTATTTTAATAATACATTTCTATGCTACCCATCAACATCAGTTTTCACGTGTGTAATAAAAGAGAATTATGCACAAAGTTAATATTATGTGGCAATTGTATATGTACTTTCCTCAGAATAAGCTTTATCAAATTTATTTGTACTTCTGAGTAGATAGGCATGCATACCAAAAAAGGATTAGGAACATTGCTCAGCCTATTAGGTTGTTCTCTTTTTTTCCTGTTTTGGGTTATTTTTTTCCAAATGTTTATCTCTATTTTTTTCCTTTTATTTTACTTTTGAGATGTAAGCTACTCAGAGTCATTTGGGAATTGGATAGTCTGTGATTCCAATAAATACAACAGACAGACAGACAAGCATTCTGGTTCTTGTTTGGTTATATGCAAGAATCAAACATGGATAATCCACAAGAGATTAAAATATAGCATTTGGAATTTGTGTTCTTGATTATTCTATCTAATTAATTTTTGGTTTTTATAGGCAACTACCTATACTAAACATTTCTGAGAATCAACAACTTCAGTTCAGTACACTTTACTTTCCTATTAAAAAAGATCAATCGAACAATCCATCGTAACTGAAAGATTCTACTTTAAATATTGTACCTGTGCTTAAACTTCAAAGCTAATCTATTAGTGATTTACTAATGTGTAATATTAGCTGCTTTTGTGTCAAAGGTTCAAGTTGCCTGCACAAGAATATGTTTCATCCTTTTTATCACACTTTACTGCTTTTAAGAACGATTTTTGTCAGGGATTGCTGTGTATACTAATAGGCTAGAAAAAAAATTCTGGGAAAACGTAATGTAATTGAAGGCTGCCGAAAGATTAGCTAATGTATCTTCCAATTGATTTTGTTATTTTTTTCTCCCAGTGTACTCCCTCTGACAATAATAAAATGAAAAATATTGATAGTGATCACTGAAGGGAAAAAAGGAAAGATATCTTCCAATGGGACAAAGATTTTTAACAAGCAAATGTTTGGTTATGAAAACTAAATACCAACTTAAAAATTTAAATGGTAACAGTATTTATATGTAAATTAAGTATATTTATAGTTTTGTGTAATAATGAAATTCATTTTCTTAAAGAGATCCTTTCTGGTCATACTATTGGCAGCTTATGCAGTATCCGGATACTTACCATTTCTTTGCACACGAACTTATATGGCCACCTTTGCAGTGCAGTTTCATTCATTATAGAGATTTCTTGAAAAAATATTTTACCTGAATATAGTCCTTACCAACTAGATATAAGGCAGCAGCATGGTATCTTTTTTAATAACTTGCCTGTTGATGCTGTTTTCAGATCTCTGCCAAATTTTGAAGTGGAACCAAAATTCAGTTGCTGAATGCCTGTTGTATGGGTAACATTTCCTAGATCAGCATTGGGGCATACAGGTTCTGTAGACAAATGGGTAGTTGTTATTTCAGGGTGTGTTGAGAGCCATATTTCCAAACATTTGAGTTTGTCTACAATAGGGATTCCCAACCAGGGGTGCGAGATGATATTCCAGGGGGTGCGAAAACTTGTGTTTTCAAAATTATAGTGTATATGCATAATTTGTTGCCGTTATTTCAAACTTTTATAATGGGTATGAGAATATATTAGAAGCGTTCTAGAGGTGCGGGGTATAGAAAAGGTTGGGAACCACTGGTCTACAAAACAATGGTTTTCAATTATGGGCCTCCCTGGGGGATCTAGAGTATTTCAAGGATGCCACAGGTAAAAAATATCTAATAGAGGCATAGCGTGTGCTGAAAAGCAAAGAGTATGATATTGCAAATATGATTGTTGATGCCGGAAAACATACTATTATTGTGCCATGTCTGTTCCCAATAATGGAATCTGGACTGGGAGGCCCACAGGAGAAAACCAAGGTCAGAAGAAGGATACAAGTAAAAAATGGTTGAACAACTGGTATAGAACAAAAATAAATTGTATTTCATTTAAATTTGTATTTGCATTGAATTAAAATTCAATATAATTGACATTATATCCAACCCATGTGTGTAATTTGTTTTGAGTGGAGTGTCACATTGAGTTAAGAGTTGTAAAGCTTTATGGGATCTTGGTGCTTGCTTATTTCTTGTAAACATTTCATTACCAAACTAGATAACATCATCAGGGACACAAGGGAATGGGGTTTACTTGCTTGATGGCTTGCCCTGTTTGTCTTGATCAGAATGTAGTTTGTGTGCCTGTTCCTGATGGACCTACTGAGCTTGCTTGGCTGAAATGTTTCATCCAGGGTTTTTCTATCTATTTCGTTGGTTTTGCCTTAGTTATGTGCTGATTGGCAGAAGTCAGTCCTAAGACAGTATGTGCCATGAGCTGTTTGCTTCCTTCTTTGGCTTTTGCTGGGTTTTAATAATTGTAGATCAGGCTTTTGTCTCTGAAAGCTACTGCAAAGACTTTCAGGGATTACATGAAATCAACTCTTAGAATAGCTGAAAATCTTTTTCAGGATTAGATGGCAAGGATTAGATGGCAAATGAACTTAAGTAGTGGTCTTAAATTGGCCGAAACCTATGGCATGCTTATGTAAAATCTTGAAAAGCTGGCTCAACTCTTGGTTATTTTCAATTTGCAGCATCAACGACAGGTTTTACTGCCTAGGTTTAAAACATGGAACTGTCAGAGAAATCATGGATGTCAACTTTCAAACAAAGAGCTAAGGAAGTTTTAGTTTTGTAACAAATAACATTTTGAACATAATAGCAGTGGCCAGGTTATCTGAGGGACCACCTCTATCGAAACTATTAGGTCCAGTATGAGAGTCATATACTGCTGGTCCTGTCTGTGGTGTGCAGTGACTTTTGCCTTCTGGAACGTTATCCCTCCCGTAATGAGGTTACTCTGAACCCTCATTGCTTTCCAGAAAGTCTTTAAAACATGTTCTTTTTTCAGTAAAAATGGAATAAGAACTAGAATCATGAAGTAAAAGAATAATAGTTTCCTTATGATATTTAGAGAGTAAATAAATCAGTGCAATTGAACATTTTACTAAAATGTTGCTTTCTTGTGAAGCAGAAAAGTTTGGGCTCAGATTGCAATAGAACCTGCTTATTTTACCAGGTTCATCACTTTTATCATCATTACATTACTTCCTATAAAATGCTACATTTGTTTATTTTTATCTATTGAACACTTATGAGTTTATAAGTGTTTACCTATTTAGTATAATTTTTGAGTGATGTGTCATTAAAAGCAGAAAAGAAAGAAACACAGAAGCACCCTCCAATAATACATTTTGGGAGTGACATTAAAAGTGTGACAATATATCATATAATAATACTCAGTGGCACAGAACAAAGTAAAGCAGAGTAAAAGAGACAGACTGCGGTACGGTTAGCAAAAAGTCCTTAATAAAAATAACTGTGATGTTTCATCTATAAAGATTTGACTTTGTAATTATAATTGAATAGAAAAGTGTTATCTTTAATACAGAAATGGAAAAAAACAAATAATAAAAGTAAATCTGAACATAGCACAAAATTTTACAAGCCCATTAGATGCTCATTTAATTAGTCATCCAATGACGAATTAAAAGAACTGTTATCCAATACTTCTAAGGGGTATCCATTTAAGAAAGATTGTTTCAAGACTTCTGTTCATTGCTGATCAAATTATGCAGTTCCTAGGCTAAGCTATACCTCTTGTAGAATATCCACGGCAAACTTTCTGTTGTAAGCGTATGTTATCTTGAAATGAATTATGAAATGAAATCCTTTCCCCATATTTTAATGTGGCTGTCTAGCTGTAAGATGGAAATATGTAAATGTAGATTGTGTTCAGGCTTTGCACTAGAATGTTTGGGACAGATGTTGGAATCTTATAACGATCCAGATCCTCTTTCTTTTCTTTAATAATGATTCTCTTCTCAAATTAGATCTCTCCTTATAGTGAGCATGCTGTCTCTGTGTTGTAGTGCAGCGGTAATGACATCTAGTGTATAACTCTATAATGAAGAAGTGGTTTTATTTTTTTAATAGAAAATAAAAATATTATTTTTTATAAAGAAAAATGAAAATTAAGAAACCAATATAAAGAATAAGGAAAGAAGAAAAGATAGGAAAAAATGAGGACAAAGCCATAAATGCAGAAAACAGAAAGTGTAAAGAAATAAACAGAAAGAAAGAAAAAAGAAAGTATAAAGAACTAGCTTATGATTTTCTTTATGGAATAATATAAAATTACCTCTTACTCTGGTTATATCATGAATTTCTTTTTTTTCTAACATCTATTTTTGAACTATTGAAATCATGTCATAAATTCATCTTTTTCTACACAAGTCTAGAAAGGATTTCCAGTCAACTATAAATTTGCGTAATGTTTTTTCTCTAATAAAAAAACGTTAGTTTGGCCATCTTTACAAGTTCCATCATCTTTATCATTCATTCCTCCATTGTAGGTAATATTGGCTCTTTTCACCTCTGTGCATATAATAATCTTGCTGCTGTTACCATGTATAAAAACAAAGTTCCCTGACTCTTTTATAATTGTTTATAAATAATTGCCCAGAGAAAAGCCTCTGGTTTCAAGTGCATATTAATCTTTAAAATCATTTGTATCATTTGAATTGAAAACTTTCTGCTTTTTTAATGTCCACCAAGCATAATAGAAATTCCTCCTTCTTTACATTTCCAACATAATTTTGAAGTAACTTTAGGCAATCTAGACCGTTTCTGCAGTTACATACAGTACACTACTTAATACATCATTTTATTTAAAAAAAATATCTTAAGATTGTGACAGGGTTTAAATTCCAGACCTTTCAACTACCTATTCCTTCACTGTTCTATCTGAATATTATAACCAAAGTGTATGAAGAGATTATTTTTAAAGAGCCGAATTTTGGTTTAAGCTTTTTGTGAGGTATGCCAGAGAAAATTAATTTGATGATGGCTATATGCATTGGCCTGTACATTCATCGGCTCACTGTTTTCTCGAACAGAAGCACACCAGACTTGTCTATAAAGCACTTACTCTTTGTGCCATGTTTAGAGAATGGAACTAGGGTCATTTCCATTTAATAATCAGCAGGGAAATGTGCGGCTTGGCAGCTCTGTCTCTTTCAGCCTGATTTATCTTACAAGGCACTGATTTATAGACTTAGTAAAGATTATGTCCTATTGAATTGGGTTTGGCTATCCAATTCCTTCTTACGGGAAAAGCTGATACGTGTTACAATGTAAATGAATGCCATGTCAATCCTTATATTAACCTTGGTCAGCATCCTTATCACTCTCTGTTTTACAGCTAGAGTATTGCATGTTGAGATGGAAGATTCCTGCTTCAATTCATAGCCTCACACAGCAAAATCTCAGTACTGTAAAGCTTCTCTTGAAGAATGTTAGCTAAACTTACCCGTGTTATTACATCATATTGCAATTCCTCTTTTAATATGCACGAAACATTATCTTCCGATGTCAATGCACATGTACTGTAGGGTTTTGTTGCGGTTGTTGTTTTTTGCATGTCTAAAAGAAAACAGTAGAAAAAATGTTTACCTTTTAAAACAAAACATTTTTATCAGATTTCTAACCATTCAAAGTTAGAGGCAGCTGTTGGTATGTGCAGTTAAATCAAAACAGGGCAAGGGATGGGGAAAAGCAGTGACTATATCTAATTTAATATACAGATAGATATTTTTTTTAAAAATAAAAACTTTTCTTTCCTAGCTGCTTCCTTATTTATAAATTAAACATTTACACTCCTCCATTTTGATTCTCCTTCTTGCCCCTTGGGTGATTTGTTCAAAAGGTCCCTTGTCTGAGGTATAGCAGCAGAACAGATTCAAAAATGTCTGTTCAGAGAAGGAAGTGAAGAGTTTTGGTTCCCATTTTGCACTTCTGGAACAGTTTAAGGAAGGAAGCACCTTTACACCTTTTATTGTTCGTGATTGCTGACATCATCTCCTTCCCTGACCACTCAGTGCGTGTTTCCTGCCATTCTGTCAAGACGCTGCTGTGATACTGAGTGGGAGATGGACAGAATGTGTAAGAGAGCAGGCAGAGAAGAGACTGCAGTGTGTGGATTTGTCCACTGGAACTCAGATTCTTCTTCCCTCAGCTGTCTCTGCTTTTGCCAAATTATAAAGCGAACAGAAGTCCGCCAAAATGAAGTTCCTCATTTTAGCAAACAATCTGATTTTTTTTGTAAGTGTTTGGGTTTCCAAAAGGGGGAAAATGCTGAAGGCAGTAATTTTGAAGACTGTAACATCTACATTTTTAATGCTTTTGTTTACATATAATTCTGTCATTGTTTTGGAAGATTTCTTTAATGTAGACCTATTTTGACAGGATTTCTGGAATAATTTAATTTATAGCTAGTTTTGTGTGGTGCACATTCTTTAGGGCAGCCTAGAGCTTGTGCTGTTGTAACTTTTTTTTTTTTTTTTGAGAAAGGTATGGTAGGTTTTCAAAGGCAACTTTAAGTAGTTGATCTTGTAGACATTTTAGAAGCAGGCAGTCAATATACCTATAGCTCTTTAGCACTATTAGAGGGTAGATGGCTCATAAATTGGCTATGCTTTTAAATTTATCCCACAATATATTTATCAAGTTTCTTTACCATATAATTTAGCTGTATGATTGTGAATATTTCCTATATATAAATGATAATTTCTGTTTTTAGTTCATGCATGCATATAAATGTATTTATAGAGATATTTTTCTGCTATCCTATGGGCAGCGGGTGGGGGGTGTAATTCAGCTGAAAAAAACCTAAAATCCTACAAAGCCACTTTTGAGCAAAAAGCTATTCCTAATCTCTGTTGTTTATAACTGATAGAGCTGTTGTATCTCTGAATCATGTGTATGTTTCTAAGTGCTTGCGTATGTTCACGTATGTATGTGTGAATTAGTGAGTGTTTACAGATAGAAACAGTGAACATACTGTTAAGTTTCTTGATCCTCCACATTCCTGTATCTGAGAAGCAGCAACGTAATAAATGGGATCAATGTTTCCTTTTTAAATTGCAAAGGTTATTCTCTCCCCCCCCCACCCCATCATCACCAGCTTGTCAACAAATTGTTGCTGCAAACAGACACAGTGGTTCAAATTCATCTTTTACATTACAGCGATACAAATTCGGTGTTCTGTCAGTCTCCCTAGTAGGTTTATGTTTGCTGGTTCCAAGAGGTATTTGTGAAACTATTTTTAGAATATTTTTTTATAGTTGCTGAATACTTGACATTGGGCTGTTTCTATTTTTCTTTTTCTTTCTGAAAGCTCGATATGAAATGTGGAACTGATAGTTGTGTGGGAGGGGCTAACCATGCTGCTGTTTTACCCTGGGTCTGCTTACAAGTTCTTGCAGACAAGAGTGTCAGCATTCAGTGATTTCCCGTTCTCCCCCTATTCCTCCCTCCACTATCACCCCCCCGCCCAAGGTTTTTCTCATGCAGGCTTCAGACTCTGGATGTGTAAAGCAACTCTCATCCTGGCTGTCACTACTTCTTTAATCTGCCCACTCTGACCTTCCACCCTCAACAGAATAAGAGCTTAGGCAGGCATAGGGCTGTAAGCCAATAGTGCCTCTGGCTCCACGTGAGTGAATGAAAGGAAAGGAAATTGTCCCATATGCATTTGCTGTGGATTAGTCTATGGGTTATCTATGTGGTGGAGAAAGCCTGTTAAACTTCTTTGGGTTCATCTCGTACATGAAAATTACCTGGCTTTTTAAAATCAGAGGTAAGAATCACTATTTTGTATGGATGGGAGATGGGGAAGGGGAGAAAGGCTAAGGGGATACTCCCAAGAAAAAGTCCAGTCAAAAACAAATAAACATGTTACTGTAACCGCCAATAACTCTAAGGGACTATGACATGTTCAAATGTATATGATATGCAATACAGTTTTAGAAAGCTTGTTTGGATTCTACTCTATTTCTGGATTATTATGAACAGATCAAGTTGCATCAGTTAAAATTATAGAACTGTACAAATGGAACTGTGTCACCAACATATAGGCTAATTTGGATAGTTAAAAACATCAATTTCGCAGGTTTTAATGCTATAAAGTACTAGTGCCAGCAATTATATTATGAAAACACTGTAAAATATAATGCTGATTTGCAGTATAACCTTATACATTTCTACCTATGAGTAAGCCCAATGAATTCCAAGGAATTTGTTCTGTTATAGATATTTAAAATTGCATCTTCAGAGTGTACAGAATGTGGAATGTGTGTGAAAGTAACACGTGTTCCCTTCAATTTCTGTTAAAAAGCCAAATATCTTTCCACTAAGAAAAAGAGGAGAAAAGTGGACATCAAAATAAGAATCAGTTTTATTGCATGAAAAACAGTACGTTGATAAATCATTGTTTCTTTTTATTTTTACATAATGGTTCAGGTTGGCTGTTAGAAAAACCAGTATCCAATTAAACAGAAAAAACTTAGTCTGCACATTTATATGCTTTTAATTAAAAAATAATTTTGTTATACTAGAATTGTGTATAAAATATTAAGGCTGCAATCCTATATGCTCACTCACCTAAAAACGTCTTGACTAAAAGGAATAGGATTTTACTGTTATATATATTTGAATATGCAAAAGCAGTTTTTTCCAACTTATGTTAAAATCTTTTCATGACATTTACAGCCAACTTTTAGGATTACAAAAGCAACTGAGAGATTTCTGTCTTTAGCTTTTATGTAATTTGCATTATATTTTTATCTATACTGTAGTGGAACTCCATTGGTTTTTAATTCATAAATATATCTTTCATCTTTAGTTTATGTTTTGCAGTGGGTTGAATTAATATTGTGGCTTCTAGCATTTTTGTGGTGGAATATAAGAAGTGCTGCCATGTATTGTGGATTTTTGGTGCAATTATGACTTTTTACAATGTGGTTTTTGTTTGTTCGTTTGCAGTGTATAGGATTAGTACATGGAATATATCAACAACTGTTCTATTTATTGTATTTCCTGTAGATGGAGATATATACAAATGTATTTAGGGAATATATACATACTAAACTATGATGGAAGGATGAATATTTTTTCTTTTGAAATCTTTTTAAATGCAAAATAATTTTAAAAGATTTAAGAATCAGCTGACATTTCCCATATATCAAATAAAACATTAATAAAATAATGGTCCAACCTATTTGCATAATAAGAAGCATTATTATCTCTTCTGTTTTCGTTCAGAAGTGAATTAGCTTGATTACTTAGCTTGCATAGGTATGGAAGGCTTCATTAACTCTCTGATTCAGGTAATTTTTCATTTTTCTGACGATGTATTACAGAACAGAAAAATGTGCATCAATGAAATGTAGGAGAGCATTCACTCTAATTGTTTTAGTGATGCCTTAAAAGGATTCTCCAACACTTTACACTTTGAATCTCTTCTTGTATGCATGAATGTTCTAAACAATTGTCTGTAGAACTAGAATGCCAAAGGTATTTAAGAAAAACCTTGACAACCCATCTGTCAGTAATTAATAATGATAATGCCGAACCATTTTTGACTTCATTTCTAATGTAGTTGCTTATTTAGCAGTTCTACATGCTAAATGCATTCAGGACACTTGATAAAATACCACAACTAATCAAGTTCTATTGAGATTTTTGTCTGAGTAACTTAACTATTCACTTCTTTTGTGTACTTGGCAGGAACGGATGCAGGGGTCTGTGAATTGAATTGTGTAAGTGCTGAAGAAGGAGTCTTGGTTTGAGGAAACAGGAAAGAGGAAGGAAAGAGAAGAAGAAAATACAGAAGTGTAGGAACGAACGAAAGAAGAAAAACGGGGACTATGGGGAGAAAAAAGATTCAGATCACGAGGATAATGGATGAACGTAACAGGCAGGTAAGTTGAAATTTAAAAATCCAGTATCATAAGAACCTATAAAGGCTATAATTGTCACATCAGCATTACATCAATGGGACATAATAATAGATCCTAATATGTGTTTTATGTGTAGACTTTTCAAATTCTATTGAACTATTAACATACACACATAATTGTAAAACCAAATTATTCCTTGAATTCCTTATCTTGATATCTAATGCAATATTTTTATTAAAGTAAACCACACTGCATTTTATCATCCAGATAACTGGTTAGTATCTTAATTTGGATTCATCCAGTGATCAAGATAATTCATACAATTTGTACCATTTTTTAATGAACTGATTTTTGAAACTGACTTGGCTCATATTGGATAGTTATATTGTTTAATATTTATTTTGTAATGTAAAATATAAAATGGTGGCATATTGAGGATTTGCTCAAATTGTTATTTTTATTTTAAAAATTCCTTTCATGAAATCTGAGTGTTCTCATGATAAAATGTCTAGTTTTATCTGGATAATTCTGAAATGTCAGCAATACATCTTGCATCAATACAGTAACCCTATGCAGAAATTACTTCTTCTGGAAAAATTAAATTATTGTTGTTTAAAATTAAGGCTGCAATTGTTTTCTATGAAAAAATGTATAGAAACAAAGAAACAAAAATTAAAAGTCAACACATATATGCATGCAAAAAAAAAAAAAAGTTTAAAATCAGCCAATCAGAACAACAGATGTGACTCCATGCATCTTCAAATATGTTATGGATATGTGCTATATTTTGGGTTTAGATTAGGTTTTGAAAATCTGAATATGTTCCATTTAACTCATTTTAATTGATTATGCAGATCCAGAGGTTTGTGGGTAATTGTTTCTTTCCATTTGAGCCACAAACATGATTTCTAAGTATTATTATTGCTGTTTTCATAGCTAGATCAGTAATAAGACTTAATCTCATTTTACCCCTTGGAGAACCCTGTGCTGACCTTAGATTCCAATGCAACCAGGGTATCCGTAACTAGCAAGCAGCTTTCTGCTTGTATCCGTCTTGCTGATCAGTTGCATGCCTTTTATAAATATGATGCAGTGTAGGAATAATTTATAGTTCTGATTTTCAAGTGAGTCTTGTTTAAAATTTGAAAACACTGCAATTACAAGCATAACTTGACCTTTTCATGGCAGAAAATCAAGTTTCAAATAAAGGCAACAGTGATAATACTTGATAGATGCATTCAAAGTCTTCTCTCTAGATTACTTATTGTTCTGGGCAAAATCAGAAAGCAATAAATTTTGTCAGTAGCAAAGCCCCATATCTGTTTAAATTGTTTGGAATTTAAATTTAAAAATAAACTACAGGCTAGCAGCGTTAAGAATATAGACATTGATAAATTTTCCCATAAGCCTTTTACCATTATGTCAAAATAAATTTAAAAGTGGAGGAAATTTAAATGTCTACTTATTTTTTTAAAAGCAATAAAGTTTGCTTATACATCAGATCTTTTATTTTAGGTAATATTTTCAGCTGGTATATTTTTAAGAATAGGTGTTTTCTGCTTTTACTGAAAAACTTCTGTATATTCAAAATACAGATATGATTTAGTCAAGAAATATTTGAATAAAATATTATCAAAAAATCAAAAAGTCACATTTAATAAATATGAATGACCAGAAACAGGATCCAGCAACAGCTAAGTCTCAACGTTTTTAGAATAGAGTTAAGCCATTGCATTTTAAATCAGTTAAATTTAAAAGAGCTTAACATTGGCTCAATTGCAATTGCAAAATGTTCTGGAGGGTTAAAGGGCATTATATTTAATTATATTAATTATTTCTCTATCATTTCATTTATCAAAATGATTTTTCTTGTCTTATGCTTTGTTAAAATACTTGCACAGTACTTTTGGCATAACTGACAGAGGTGAAGTTTGTTGTTAAATTGGTTTTTGAAAATGCTTAGACTTACTGTGAATACTCCCTTCTAAGTTTCATAAGCAGGCAAACCTTTTATGTTCTATTAGTTTTGCTATTCATTAGAAATTTGTTTTATAATTATAATAGTGAACGGATTAAATCAAGAGTTGGAAGAAGTGAAATTATATGACTAAATTATAATTTTTTATTAGAGACTATGCATCTGAATATATTTTCTAGAGGAAATTGCAGAATAGTTTGTAAAACAGAGCTGGAGCCTTCAATAGGATCATTAGAAATCTTTGTTTCTCCAGTGGAGAATTTCTGCTAGAGCCAAGGAGTCATCTTTTAATAAAGGCAAATCTGGATCCAACTTCTCATTGTTATAAGATGCAAGAGTGCATATTAAATTCCATTTATACTATGTATCTATTTCCAAAATATTAGAAACACAATTTTAGAATAGTGTAAAACCCAATTCCTGATGAAATTGGGGGATTTAGTTAGTCCTGGCATTTTTTTTCCTCCTCATTTCCTTTCCATCTTCAGTGGGATTTTGTGGGATCTTTCTTTAGATACATAACTTTCTTGAGTTACATAGTTGTTTTATTTAATAGATGAGTGTTAAAGATTTTCACATGCTTGTGTTGGAGACTTGCTTATGTTAAGCTAAAAGTAATGAGTATGAAAGGATCAAATTATCATTGTGTTTTCAGTAACTCTTTAATTTGCATAAGAAAATACACATAGGACCTGATACTTTTAAAATTAGTATTTTGAAAATTGTTTTAAAATTAGGATTAGTTCTGTGGAAAATATAGGATGGCTTAATTTTCTTTTCAGAAACATAATTTGGTTGAATACAACTGTAATATGATTACATTGACTTTGGTAGGCAAAAAAATTAGAATTTATTCTTTCACTTTTTGGCTCCTGTTTGCCAATCTAGAAAAGGAGATACTTCTTTCTGTAACAGAAGGATTATGAATTGCAGTGCATTTAAATGTTTGGGGTTCTTTGGTGATAAAATACCAATTGAGTATTTTGCTGTTTCTGCTTTACTCCATCAAAGTACAAGTGCATCACATCACAAGGCAGCATTTCCTCAACACATGAAAATATTTCAGAGTATTTTTAAATACCTACAATTTTGATCATCCATAATTTAACATCCTCCATTCAATATTTTGTTTTAATACTTTTTCTTTCCTTAAGTTATGCATGTCAAAATTGATTTGACTAGTTTTTAAATAGAATCTGAGATTCTCAGGATTTCCAGGGTATTTCAAGAATCTTAAAATCATGTGCTCACTGAATTTTTTTTAGTCATGCTAGAAATAGCTATTGAGAGCTATTGAGAGCTATTAGTTATGGCAGCCAGTGCAAAAACAGTTATAGAGATGGTATAGAGCAGAGGTCCCCAACTCCCAGTCCGTGGACCAGTACCGGGCCACGGCATGCCAGGAACAAGGAAAGCCACATCCACAGGATGCAGGCAGCACACAAAACCACGCCCCGTCCGGTCCATGGAAAAACCTCTCTCCACGTAACTGGTCCCTGGTGCCCAAAAGGTTGGGAAGAATAATTCCAGGAGTATAAAAAGGAGTATAAAAATCAAAATGAATTAATCCCCAACTTCATGCTGTGTTTAAACATTTTCTTGCAAAATGGGTTTCCTCTATGAATGTCCATATTCCTTTTTTAAAAAAATTCTTATCATTTAATATTGTAATACAATTGTATTTGCCATTTCCCATTATAAAATGAAGTTAAATAATAGCACTTATTAATTATTAGTACAACTAAATACATTCTGAAATACACTAAGATTTACTTTCAACAGTTAAAAAACCTGCTCTTCCAACATTACCAGAGAAAGTAGAAATGTAAGAAATTAATATGTCAAAATGACAGAATCATTTGGGTTTCATAATCCTGTTGTTAGGGTCAAATGCACTCTAAGAAAACCATGCAAATAGTAAGCCATTCTTTTAAAAAAATAATGTCATTCAAAAATAGAAGTAAGTTAAAGGGAAACGTGCAAAACATGGTTTCTGGAAATCTTTGGAGCCTCTTAATAATTGTTCTTGATCATGTGACTTGAGAAGAAGGATGAGGAATAGGTTAAAATGGGAAAGTGAATAAAATTTGGAAACACTGCCCAAATTCCACTCCCATAGGAATGGGTAATTTTTTTCTTTTTGATATTCATCTTTCTTTTGCCAACTTTTTCACCTACAATGAACTTGTTTCTATTCTGCTCTGTTTTAGAGACTTAATGTGCTGATGAATAGAGAAAGTAGCAATCTGTTTACATGATTTATTTATAATATTCTGTTGGAAAGAAATATGAGCTTTGATTATTTCAGCAAACAAAATAGATCCATATAATGTAATGTAGAAAACCTACACTAACAGGATGTAATAGCAAGCAATTAAATAAATAAAAGAATCATGTGTGTTTGTGTGTACATACACATACACACTATAAAACTGTAGTTGGGCAAGCACAAAAGAGTAATATCAGTTGTGAATTATTAGTTAGAAAAAGACTCTATTTTTTTGCCATAACTCCCTTACACTTTCTAGGCACAATAATAATGTTTCAGAACTAAGTAGGGCAGACAAAGAATTTTATGTAAAATATTTTACCACTTTGATACTCGGCCACTGAATTCACTGCAAGTATTGTTTTTCTTTCTGCTTTCCTTCTTTCTTTGGGCTGCTCAAAATACCAGGGCTAAAATTTTTGTTCTGCCATCTCTGACTGTCTATAGATTGGCACTGTAGCACCCGTGGGTGCTATAATGACCACGATACCACTAGATGGCATCCATTGTCTGTATATGTTTGGGTGGGGGGCTGTGTTTGTGTTTGTAAAAAACACATATTTAAAATTGTCAAAATTCCATCCGAAGAACCAAATTCCACAAGATTTTGATTTTTTAATTCAAATTCTCTCTCTCTCTCTCTCTCTCTCTCTCTCTCTCTCTCTCTCTCTCTCTCTCTCTCTCTCTCTCTCTCTCTCTCTCTCTCTCTCTCACAGATATAGATATAATGAGCTGCATGACAACACACAAATGCTATCAATAGATAAATCTTAGCATTTGGAACTATAAGTGGCCATCATGTGACTACAGCTTAGTCTTAATATAAATTTATGTTTACTTTTTTTGTTGACATTGCTGCTTTATGAAGTGAAGAAAAGAGGGTCAGTATCACTCTTACTGAAATGTCAAGTCTTTTTTTAAAAAATTCAAAACTGCTGCTTAAGACCTCTCTTCATGGATAAGAAATGTTGAGAGAACTTTTTGTTTCTTTGTTTTAATATTCCAAATAAAGCCAGAAATCTTTTTAACAAATATCTAGGTAGTGGCATACCAGTTTAAAAAAAAAAGCTGTTAAAATAATGCTATATTTGCTGGATTTAAAGGAAATATATTAACTTTGCCTGACCTAGATTTTCAGCTGCTTTGAGACACCTTTGTGTGTTAGCTTCATAAGCATAAGTTGTTTAACACTTCAGAAGTATAAGATTTTTGACCACAATATATTAAAATGTATTATTATAAATAAGAATGGTGAAGGTGATATTGCTGGTGAATAATGATGATAGTGCAATGACAACGACAACCTATTATTGTTTGGGAGAATTTTAATAATTTATTGTTTTACTGAAGTTGCTTCCCTGTAAAAAAAGTTTGGAAATGTGGAAAGAGATGTATTCAAAATTTGGATGTCTAAAATTTTTATAAACACCTGAAATTAATGATAGCATTATCAATAATGTTAAGGAAATATTTATCATATTTATATATCTGATTAAATATTAAGTAAAAAAGATGTTGAGACTCTAGAAAGAGTACAGAGAAGAGCAACAAATATGATTAGGGGACTGGAGACTAAAACATATAAAGAATGATTGCTGGAATTGGGTATGTTTAGTTTAATGAAGAGGAGGATTAGAGGTGACGTGATAGTGTTCCAATATCTCAGGAGTTGCCACAAAGAAGAGGGATTCAAGCTATTCTCCAAAGCACCTGAAGGCAGGACAAGAATCAATGGATGGAAAGTAATCAAGGAGAGAAGCAACCGAGAACTGAAGAGAAATTTCCTGACAGTTAGAACAATTAATCAGTGGAACAACTTTAATAAATATATATTTTTATAAATTTATAAATTTAATAAATAAATAAATAAATAAATAAATAAATAAATAAACTTGCCTCCAGAAGTTATGAATGTTCCAACACTGGAAGTTTGTAAGAATGGACAACCATTTGTCTGAAATGGTATAGGGTTTCCTGCCTGAGCAGGGGGTTGGACTAGAAGAAGACTTCCAAAAGGGACTAGAAGGGATCACCAAGATCCCTTCCAACTCTATTATCATTATCATTAATGTAATTTACCTGTTATGAAAGACAAGATAAAATAGTTTTTCCCTCTACATCCCATTCATTTGAGAAGTGAAAAAAGTAGATTGTAGAGCTGAAAAATAATGTTAAAACAGCATTAGGTGAAGTGTTTTTATCACATTATGGTATGGTTAGCAGACAATCCTCCTCTCCCCCCTTTTGTTCAATATTTATGTAAAGCCGCTGGGGGAGATCATTCGTGGCTTTGGGGTGGATTTCCATCAGTACGCTGATGATACGCAGCTGTACATTTCCACCCCAGGCCACCCCAACGATGCCCTTGACGTGATGACCCGTTGCCTGGAGGCCGTACGGGTCTGGATGGGGAGGAACAGACTCAGGCT